>NC_046161.1:53842143-53857097 GCF_011064425.1 Rattus rattus
GCAACCATGAGGGCCTGAGTCAGCTTTTCCTGGAGCCCCAGTTCACGGGGTCCCTGATGGCATTAGGTGTTTTCCTCTGGAGTCATAAATGTGGGAAAAGTGTAGTCTCTACTGGCTTCTCAGGGATGTCTGCCCCTCTGAAGGTTTAGCTCTCCCTCCCACAGGATTTGGGTACAGAGAACTGTTGATCCAGTTCCTTCAGATCTGGGTGGTGTCTGGAGTGCAGGGGACCTGCACTACCACTTCCCCTATCCTCCGGTTCCCAGAAGCCGTACACAGTTTCCTCTTGGGCCAGGGATGTGGGCAGGGGTGGGCATTATTGGTGTTTGCAGTTTCAGGAGTGCCCACCTGTCCGGGTGATGAGCTCTCTCTCCCAAAGATTTTGGGCGCAGTGAGCTGCGGGCTGGGATCAGTGAAGTTGGGGCTTCGGCTAAAGACTGCCTTATTGTCTCTTTTATCCCCAGATTACAGCCCCAATACTTTAGATTTATCTTCTCCTGGGAATGGGCTAAGTAGTATTCTGGAATCATTGACTTTTAGGCTATATGATAAGCAAGGAAGGCAATTTTTCCCCATTGGTTACAATTCTTGTGCCTCATTATTGGAAAGCACAGCACAAAGTCACCTCCTTCAGGAAGCTCCGTATTCCTTGCTCAGGCATCACTCAGCATTCCCCAGAACCACTTCTTTCTTGTGGTGTGACAGTGAGACTGAATGCAAGCTTCTTTCAGCCTCTCTCCCATCTATCTACACTCCAAATTCTTTCTTCTAAGTAGACTCAACAGGTTTTCAAACATGTGTATGTATAACTCAGATAGGCACTGTTATAAACACCGAAGAGTTACAGTTTTAGGTAAAGCACTGTGATATCCTATTGGATACCAATATCTCTCCAGGATATAATAGAATGTTCACAGAATGTACATTTGATGTCATGTGGAATGGCCTCTGACTCTCTTTTATTGTTATTTCTGTATTGATCAAAATTGGAGGTGTCCTTTCAAAGAAACTCTCCAGGGACATAACCATTGAAAACCTAGTCAGGAGTGGAAACTCTTAGCTCTTACAACATAGGCAATGGAGTCTTTAGTTTCCAAAGTCTGCCCAGGAATATCTCATCCCTTCTCAAAAGGCTTCTATTCATTAACACAATCAATTACCTATTTCAGAGAATCCACACCAGGATGAATGATGACGAGGAAAGATGATCTGCTTCATAACGTACTGGTACCTGAAAATACATCCATTAACAGGATGCAGGGATCTTTGCAATGTGGGATGTGGGTTAGTGGGTACAGTCATAGAAGCCACATATTTAGCCTGTGAAAGTTATCCCAATATGCCTAAGAATATAGATAATATAGCAACAATGGTGCTGTCCACAATGTGATGAACTGTTTTCCAAAAACTGATGTGGAGGCACCAAAAGATAAATACCTCACTCTGAGTGTGATGTTTTCTGCTCTACATCATATTTATCAAAGCACGATTGATATAGGCCTCTGTGAGTTACACAGTGAGATTCAGTCTGAAGAAAGAAAATAATATATGATGGCAGAGAAAAGTATAGGACAATAAAGATGACATAGGTCAGTTGACAGAGAGAGTTCATAGTAGGTAGGAATCCCAGAACTCAGACTGCATTGGCCACTATTTCCCCTAAAACTTGAGATGTTGAAGCTGGATATGTGCCTTTAAAGAGGTAGTCAATATGAAGAGTGAATAGCCTTAGTAATTTGAAAAAAAATAGCATGGAGGTATAACATCTCAATATAAAATAAATGAAAAGCAAAAATCCAAAGAGAAAATATTTTTATGCAACATGTTCACACTGCAGAATCATCAGCACTGACCTGAAGTCTATGCCTGGTCTTGGACATTAATTAGTAGCAAGATAGTCACCTCAATTCTCTCAAGGAGAATTATTAGAGACTGAAAGGAATACACACCCAGAAGCAGGCTGGCTGCCTCACTGACTATATAAAATTAGGGCCTATTTACACTAAGGAAACAGGTTATGAGCATGAAAACCCATCCAAGGAATTCTGTGTTTTCTCAGGCTTGGCCTACACAAGTAGCTATTAATACAGTAGCTCCTTTTGCAGAGGCTCACTCCTTGGGCTGTGTTCAATTCCTGATCAGGCTACAATTTCTCAGAGCTGGGAGAGGAAGGCTGTTAAGAAACAGGCTTCGTGGGCCCCTGGCATGCTAGCTGTTAGGTGGCTATCTCCCACTATTTCAACTATACTGGTATGTCAACATTGACCATTTAAATAAAATCAATTTTCATGGAGATGAACATAGAAATTTACTGTGCTCTCAAAGCTCATCAGAATTTGATTTAGGTTCTTTATGTTCTCCATTGTACTAGGAAGACTGGGATATTCTCCTAAAATTTCTGGGCATTATTTTGTAAAAGTAATCTACCATAGTCAACAGCATATGAGCAACATACTACATATTCATGATGAGATACTGATGGACCACATAATTTTTATAGATAGACATAATATAGCCTTGCATTCTTTGAACCTAGACAAGTTCATGATGCTAGGTCAGTCACTATGCTTAAGAGGTTCCTTGCACCCAAACAACTTGTATGATAGAGTTTCTCTTGCTGAAGAATCATTTCTACAGTAGTTTTCCTGAGAATAATTTCCTGTACAGGTGCTGGCCCAAAGAGAATCCTGAAGTTCCTTAGGACTAGACCTGGGAAACTACATCTTGGCACTCTATGAGAGTCTTTTATAGAACATGCCAGTAAAGGTTATAATTGTACTGAAATCAGAGGCATCTACTTGGCATCCTCCTGAACCTCCTTAACTTATTCTATCTAGGAAACACTTTTCCCTGAAATTAGCAAACACAGCAGAGAACACTGTTTTTGTTTGTTTGGTTGTTTGTTTGGGTTTTTTAAGTATTTATTGATTTATGTATTTATTTATTTATTATCATCTTTATTAAATTGGGTATTTCTTATTTACATTTCAAATGTTATTCCCTTTCCTGGTTTCCAGGCCAACATCTCCCTAACTTCTACCCCTCCCCTTCTATATGAGTGCTCCCCTCCCTATCCTCCCCCCATTACCACCCTCTCCAGAACAATCCCATTTACTGGGGGTCCAGCTTTGGCAGGACCAAGGGCTTTCCCTTCCACTGGTGCCCCTACTAGGCTATTCATTGCTACCTATGAATTTGGTCAGTCCATGTATAATCTCTGGGTAGTGGCTTAGTCCCTGGAATGCTTGGCATTGTTGCTCATGAACACTGTTAAAACTTATTTTCATAGGCAATGTTCCTAAATAAAAATATAATTTCAGGCAGGCGTGGTAATGTACACTTTGATATCCCAGCACTTGTGAGGCAGTAGCTGGCAGTTCTCTGTGAGTTTAATGACATCTTCTTTAGAACATCGTATACATGAGTCACAATGTCTCAAACAGAGTATCAAACATATGATTTCCTGAACAGAAGTTCTCCTTAAGAAGATCATAACAGTACTTTGACAAGTTATTTTCCTGGCAGGGGCTCTTAGCCTTGATTTTGAGCAAGATCCTCTAATAGACATAGATCCCAGGTCTAGGTGACCCAAGTAGTTCTGTCCATTTTTCCCAGCTGGTTCCAAATGTGATGCTGTACCTTTACTAATAATCCCTTTTCCTGGACAGCCAGTTACTTCAACTTCATCTTCAGCACATACTGAAGTATTTGCTCCAATCTGCTGAGTTCCTACTCATCAAAGATGGTATATATAATGCATGGTTCTGCACAAGAATGAATAGGCTTTTAGAGGGTTCTAAAGTTGGTCACCAGACAACACACAAGTTTTTTCAGCAAGCTTTTTTTTTTTTTTTTATTATTAACTTGAGTATTTCTTATATACATTTCAATGTTATTTCCCGGGTTTCCGGGCAAACATCCCCCCCCCCCCCTTGCTTATCCCAACCCTCCCCCATTGCTGCCCTCTCCCAACTAGTTCACTAGTTCAAGTTTTCAGGAAACCACTGAACAGAACGGACTCCAGCAAGCTTCTTGAGAAATTAAAATCCATTTTAAGTTGGAGAATAAAAAGAAGATGGACTGATCACCCTGATTTCTTCACAAAAAGAGCATGCCTAAAATCCACTGAAACACTACAATTTACTCCATACCTTGAGATGCCAAAATCTGTGGAACTAGTCTCTCCCATCACTCAATAGATGCTTTATTTCTAGGTTTCTATCATTCTGTGGACCAAACTGTAAATAAAAGCCTCAAGTTGCTCAAATGGAGCAGATACATTTGCATTAGAGCATCAGGAAGAAAGGTATGGAAATGCCTAGTAGTTCATACACAAATGAAGTAAGGACATGGGGCTGGGTCTGCCCCAGTCTACATGTTACTAATAGATAGTTGACAAGCATTAATCAAATTCTCCCCACTCCAAGAATGGGAAAGGCTTGTAGAGTTTAGAGCTGCTGCCAATCTGAGGAGCAGTGCCTAGGGAAGCCAGGCGCATTGGCATGACTATTAAATCTTCTGTCAGGGGCACAAAGTACTTTTATTGAGCTTCAGAAAAACCAACAGCCAATGTCAGGAATGCTACACTGAAGAGTTTTACAAAAAGAAATATCAGGAGGTCCCTGTGTTGGTGTCAGTGTATGTACAATATGGAGATACATTGCTCCTGATTTATGGCTAGCACAGAGCATCAAGCATACACTTAACATTAGAGTACTGTCTATGTTTTGGAGAAAACCAAGTCGCAGAAGCGTGACCATTCTTAATTGTTCTTAATCTTATGAGAAATAGAAAGAAACCCCATGAACTGAACAGGGCAATGAGAGTGGAAGCAAATCCCTGGTCAGTACTTAGTAGCAGTATGGTGATGAAGGAGGGAAGACCTTGCTCTCAATAGTGACCCATTTCTAGACCACCTCTTGCCTGCCTCTTCATGAAAAGAGGCTTTGCCTCACTTTGTAGACTGCAGCATGAAATATATGAAGCTCTCAATGTTTTCATAAAGTTGTTATACACTACAGCCTCCCTGAGAGCATTCACATTGCCTTCCTTCAGGGGGTAAATGAAGCAGCTAACAATTTTGTTGTTACCAGCAAGGGGTCATGAGACACTACAAAAAGGAAGTCTGCAGTATTCCTCAGCAAATGTTTTCACCATGGTCTTCTGGGTCATTTTTACTAAATTTATGGTAAGTTCATGAATACACACACACACACACACACACACACACACACACACACACACACACACACACACACACACACACACGAAGAATAGGGAACATTTATGGGAAATTTGTTCTTTTTAATATGCGTGTCTGAAAGAAGTAACTCAGGTTTCTAGAATTGTTCACAAGTATTATTATGAGCCGAAACATCCTGTTATCTAATCCACCAACCAGGGAATTTCATAAATTATTTATCTGTATTTATGACCTTTCTAAAATATCTATATCTACATTTATATCTCTCATCTCTCTCTCTCTCTCTCTCTCTCTCTCTCTCTATATATATATATATATATATATATATATATAGAAAATAGAAATAGACTATATGTATAGATAGATATGTATGGTATGTATGTGTTTTACAGATTCTTTGCACCCAAGAATGAAGATTGGTCTTAATAAAAATACACATGCTTAAATGGAATCCAAGGAGGGAGTGGTATGGAGACTGGAGATTAGAGTGATATAAATATCTTTATGGAGACACTCCTTTTGTTGTAGTCTACAACTCAGATGTAGTTGACTTCATTTTTCTTTTCTGAAAGCTACTAGGGCTCAGATTGTTTCTAGGGCATTGTGCATACTAGAAAAACACTCAACCACTGAGTTGTATTTCATGCCATAACCACATTCATCTTCTATAACAATTACAAGGCAGGCTATATGAAGACACTTAGCTGTTGATTTGGCCATCCCAAAACTGGTCCGTGAGAATGCCTGATAGAATATTTTCCAGACTGGGATTGTTTTGCTGTCTGATAGAGAATAGAAATGCAACAGACCATACTGTTCACTAAGGACAGTTTATTATGGGAAATACTGATATAAAACTATTGTCTATAAGATGTGCTAGTGGAGGGAGCTATGCTAATTTATCCATTCGTTATTATTTCCAAAGCAACTATATGGAGGACCCAGCAAGTGAGTAAGGCAGAGCCAAGATAAGGCAATTACAGGTACTAAGATGGACAGCATGATTCACTCAGTATAGGAGGTACTTATGCATTAGGGTCACCTCATAAAGACTAGGTGACCCATGTCAGAAAGTAACCAAAGACTCTACTATATTTTTATAGATGCTGAAATTTTAAAAGTCCTGATTTATCAGCATAAAGGCCATCTTCAACTGTCCCTCATATGTTCTAAACTTGTACAGGTGTGTAGTTCACTACAATTATTTTGCTTGTGTTTTTCTCCATGCACTGGGGCTACTCTGGACATTCATTTCAAGACACATTTCATTATTCTGGATGCTATGTACTAGGAAATTATGGTGATTATAAAATTTCTTATCCTAACAGACGGGCACCAAAGGGTATGTAGTTATTTGGAAGATGCATTGCTTGCATGAGCTCACTCAGTAGGACTTGTGGTAGAGTCTATTCTGTTATGTTGTCAAGGTCCTATGCTACAGGTTCTGACCCAACCAAAACTTGATTTTATTTATCCAGTTTTCACAACAATCATTCTAGAATCCCAGGTAACTATTACTGCAGCACTAGATAGTGCACATTTTCTGGGGATGAGAACCAAGAGCAACTTTAAATACTACCAAGTAATTGCAAAGTGCGTCCAAGGTGACCACACAGGCCAGGAGTAATCTTGTTTAAACTGGGGCTCTGATATGTAGGCACTGGAAGTACCTTGAAATTATAAAACGGAAAAAAAATGTTAAGAGAAAATGCAGACTCCTGGCTTTCAGATTCCAGTAGGATACACAGATAGGCAAATATGTATGCAAAAACCAAAGGGAGAGAATGTGACAATAAGAGAGAGAAAAAGGATGGGCACACATAGAGAAAATGAGATCTTAATGGGATTCAGGACAAATGCATGGAGAAATATTGTCACAGAATATAAAGAACAAGGTATAAGAAGAAAAGTAAAGACCAAAGCCTTTCAATCTAGCACTGATTTTTAAAAAAAATATGGGTTTCAGGACCCTCAAGCTTATACTAGGTGCATTTAGAACTCATTTATGTGCCTTGTCAGAGCATTAAAAAGCCTCACCACAAACTCAGCAGCTAGAAAATTCACAAAGTCACAGTTGTCAAGCCCTTTATAAATGCATACTGAGAACTCATTCTCTACTGCCTAACCCTAAATTCAGTCACTCAGAACACAAGGTCAGGTTTCATTTGAATGAAGTAGAAAAGTCTTTTTCCGATCCTACTCCTACCAAAGTTTCTGGTTTTGCATCTCCTCAGAATATCATTTGTGGACATGATGTACTTAGGAACATGCTGGAGGTACAGACTACTCTGAACAAATACCTTAAAATTACAAGATGAGGAGGACATTGCAGTCACAAGACTGACACAATAGGATTGAAACAATGAGTAACTCATAGTCCAAGGCATCCTGTTTACCTGCTTGTTTCTTGGTGAGGACAGTAGGGTGTGGGATTTGTGGCTTTCTGCCAGCCATTTAAAGTCAAAGAACACAAGTGAAGTTGCATAGTGAGATGGCATAGAGAATGAGCAGACCATGCTGAGGCCCAAACAGAAATAGAGCTTGCCTGGAAATCAGTGACATGCCAAACATTAGGGACCTTTTCTGTGGATCTCAGCTCTCCTATCATTTAATAGAATTTTAGATATCTAAGCAGCAAGGCATTTCAGAATTTCCTCTGCTTCCTACAATGTCTATGATGACCATAGACATAATTCCTCTAGGCTTATTAACAGTGGTATAGGGTACAACTTGGCTTCATGGAATGTTTTGAATTAAGACCTTTTTACTTTTGTACTTTCTTTAATAGTTGTGTCAATGTTGTTTATGGTATCTTCTATGCCTGAGATTCTTTCTTCTATCTCTTTTATTCTGTTGGTGATTCCTACATCTGTAACTCCTGCTCTCTTTCCTAGGTTTTCCACCTCCAGAGTTGTCTTGCTTTGTCTTTTCTTTAATGGTTCCAATTTCATTTTTAGATCCTGGTTGTTCAATTCCTTAACCAGTTCTATTGTGTTTTTCTATATTTCTTTAATAGATTTATGTGTTTACTTTTAAGGGATTCTCCTTGTTTACCTGTGTTCTCCAGTGTTTCTTAAAGAGAGTTATTTCTGTCCTTTTTAAAGTCATGTATCATCTTCATGAGATAGAGTTTTAGATCTGAGTCTTGTTTTTCAGGTGTGTTTGGGTATGCTGTTGTAGAAGAACTGGGTTTTAAAGTTGCCAAGTAGTGTTCATTTTTGATGCTTCTATTTTGTGCTTGCTTCTCGCCATCTAGTTATCTCTAGTGCTAACTGGTCTTTCTGACTCAGAGCAACAATACCAGCTCAATGGACCACCCGGAGCTCCTAGGGAGGGTCTAAACTACCAACTTTCAGAATATTGGAGCCTGTATCTCAAGGTGATGTAAGTGCTGATGCTGGGGCTCTCACTTTAAATGGCACTGCACTTGATCTATGATGTCATATTGGCATCATTTCAGCAGATTATAAAGCTGCCCTAATGTTTGAACTCATCCCCAGAATTAGGTATACTGTCCACTGATGCAGTAATTGTTACTCTACACCTACCATCTCTGTTGTAAAAACAGGAGAAATTAAATCACAGAATTTTAGTAGGGAATGTCTTAAATTATAGGTTCCTGAAAACATGTTGCCCTTCCAGGTGCCAAAAGAGGAATTCAGCTCTTCTGTTATAGATGATTGTTAAACACTTTATAGGTCTTTTGAAAGCAAAACAAATGCTTCTTTTTATTTTCTTTTTTTTATAGGATATTTTATATATTTACATTTCAAATGGCATCCCCTTTCCCGGGTACCCCTCTCCCCTTACCCCTCCCCTTGCTTCTATAAGGGTACTCCTCCTCCCACCTAATGAAAGACCCCCAGAGTGGGGAGACCCTCACTCAAGTCTCGGGATGATGCGACCCCCCAAGAACTCACTTGAGACCGTCCTTGCTGTAATAACACAAGGTTTATTGATAGGAACCAGTGCACTGGGGTCGAGATTGGTATCCCACACAGAGGTAGAGGAGTTCGTTGATAAGTAACTGAGAAAAGGGGTATTTAAAGGAAGAAACCACAACCCAAGGGGGTAGGGATGGCATCACTGGAAAATGTCGAGAATACCAGTGAAAAAATCACAAGAAGTTTCCTGTTTCTCAAGATTGTTCTTTAAGATTTAATCTAACTATATGGTCAGCTAGTTCCTGAGAGAGTGTTGCCATACCGGCTGGTGTAATCATCAGTTCTATGGTCAGTCAAGTTCTTGGAACAGAGTCACTGAAATGGCTAACCTATATTTTTTGCTGTGCTCTATTTGCTAGGGAGTCTGAATTTTTCCTGGTCCTTCACTATCCACTCCCACTTCACCACCCTGGCATTCTCCTACACTGGGGAAAAGAAGCTTAACAGGACCAAGGACTTCTCCTCCTATTGATGGCAGACAAAGCCATCCTCTGCTACATATGTGGTTGGAGCCATGGGTCCTTCTATTTGGTGGTTTAGTCCTTGGGAGCTTTGGGGTCGGGGAAGTCAGGTTAATAGATATTGTTGTTCTTCCTATGGGGTTACAAACCACTTCAGCTTCTTCAGTCCTTTCTCTAACTCCTCCATTGGGGTTGCCAAGTCCAATGGTTAGCTGGAAGCATCCTCATATGTATCAGTAAGGCTCTGGCAAAGCCTCACAAGAGACATAAATATCAGGCTCCTGTCAGAAAGCACTTCTTGGCATCAGCAATAGTGAGTGGGTTTGGTGGCTGCATATGGGATGGATCACCAAGTGGGGCAGCCTCTGCATGGCCTTTCCTTCAGTGTCGGTTATGATTTTTGTCCCTATATTTCCTATGTTCTCCTGTATTTCTTTAACAGAGTTATTTATGTGCATTTTAAAGCTCTTAACCTAAGAGCCATTAGTCCAGATTCTGCACTTGGCTTTTGTCTTCCAGCACACGTGCTGTGTTAGTTGGACTGGATCATCCCCAATGAAATGGAGAAATCTCTACAGATGTGAAGGTACAGGTACATGAGGCAAGAATGCTTATTTTCTTAGAATGCCTGAAATGTATGTAGGACTCTAGTGTCCCCACTGATCTCTGTGGGTTCAGAATCATGACACAGCATCACTTATTTTCAGTTCAATGTTGGAGGAGATTGCTCATCCCTGGTTTAGGATGACAATTTATATTAAGCACATCTATAAAGTATATAAATGATATTATTCTCTTTGGGTTGGAGTAGGATATTGAATCCTTCCTGGAAACAAGAAATGTATCTAAAGAATGATGGGAGGACACTCTAGAGTTGCCACAGTGTATGGAACCACAACCCAGTCCACAGATTTATTGATGAGAGTGTATCTATTCGAGCCTGGGAAATTGGAGAGACAGTTAAAATTGCCCTTTCTACAAGGAAGATCTCAGAGTACAATAGGAAACTTTTTCTTCTAAGTGACTGAGGGGAGGGGCACAAGGGTTTGACTGGCATGGCCTTGATAGGAACAGAATGGGATTGGACCAGAAGGCATGGGTCTCCAGGAGTGTTGATGGTTGATGTGGCTACTTTGTATAATGTTGTACATATTTTATATTCCTCCATTGAGGAATGTTCTCTCTGTTAATATTAATGACTTCATGGAGATCAGAACTATAAAAAGTCCAGGGGCAAGGTGTGACTAATGTCTCAGCGAAATGGTAAATGCTGGAACCTTCAAGACACTTAGGTTGCGGAAAAATACTCAAAAAATATTACTTAGGAAATATATTATTTCTCAATTTTGTGAAAATATAAGAGTGCAATATGGATTGTGTAAGCGTTTTCATGACATGAAAGTAGCAAAAGCACCTGAACTGTATGGAACTTTTCTGATTCACAGTAAGGAAGGAGATAAAGTGATTTAAGAATTGGTAATTGCACCCAGGTAAGAGTTTTTTTTTATTTTTTTTTATGCTTAAAAAGGCAGATAGAATACTGAGTTCAGAATCAGTCTGGGACAAAGGAAGGTTTGTAATTTAATTTCATGAAAGAGTACCACCAAGCTGGATTGTAATTTGTGCTTAACAGAGGCAAACAGATCTCTAACTTATTTTGCAAAGTTAAAGGGAAATATGTGGTTGTTCCTCTCCAATCTCTCTAAACCTCAGACTAAAATGAAGGCAAAAAACTGCTGGCAGGGATTTGCCTCAGGCCCTTATCAAAGGTCTCTGGCTGCCTCAGAGGGTTTGGACTCAGAGATGCTGGAAAACCCTTGTGGGCAAACAGACAGGGTGCTGGGAAGGCAGACGGAGGCAGACAAAACAAGCTTCTTGACTCTATCAAGCAGATAATCAAAGGATAGAGATGAAATAAATTTGATTTACTAGTTTTTAAAGTTAGCGGGGAGTATAATGGTAATTGTTTAAGTATTTTTAAGTATTATAAGAGACATTAATTGAAGTTCACACATATGAAAGAATCATAATTCAAGTTATATAAAGAGTAAGTTATATATAAGTGTAATTCAACTTACACAAAGAGTATATGTATATATATAGATATAGATGATAGATAGATAGAGACATAGATATACATATAGATTGGTAGCTAGATAGTATAGGTATAGGTATAGGTATAAGTATAGATATAGATATCAATCTCAGTAGAATAGAATAAATGACAAAAATGCATTGAAATTTTGAAAAATTCTGTGACAGGGCAGCATTAGAGATTTTTCAAATGTGGTCTACACAGGATTTCTAGGATTGTTAAGGTTACTATGACACATTTAGAGCTTGTAGATAGGCTTATACAGTAAGATGAAAGTTAGGAAGTTAAATAGGAAAGGGTACTAATCTCCAGAGCAGTAAGAATTTAAGTATACATAGATGAAAAAGTACTTTGAGATTTTGATCTTAAATTATAGGTCAAGAGCAGGAGATAGGGAGAATAACCTTATGTCAGACAGATAGTAGAAATTTGTTCTGGCTGTGTTCTCATGTACATGTGGGTTTCAACAACAATCATGTGGATAATGAGAATGTTGTGGGTTCTACTCGAGTTCTGTCTGCACTGAGGAGTCACATGGGATGGGGTACATGTGTTTGAAAGGCTCTGCTCAGTGCAGGATGCTGATGATTTATCTGAACATTTCTAGTTACTGGAGAGGCACACATTTTTCTCCTGAGTGTCCATTAGCCATTTAGATGTTTGGATTCATGTGGTTTTCTCCTGGTATCAAGATGGAGATGTCATTAACTAACAAGGAGATCACCCACTGGCATATAAGTGTCCAGACATAAGATTGCAGTCAGTACTTTGGTGGCGCTGTGGTTATTGGAGCTCCTTCCCTGGCCATAACATGTAAAGATTGTTCTCCAGCATCTCTGATTGGTTTTCAGAGAGCTGATCATCCAATTGCTGGTCAAGATGATAGGGGTGAGGGAAAGGTGGGTCTTCTGATTCCAATCATGATGTCACAAAGAGAAAAGAGATAGATGAATGGTCTTGAGGAATAGAGAGGAGGGAGGGAAAGAGGGAGGGAGGCAGGGAGACAGGGAAAGGATGGAGAGAGAGAGGGAGAGAGGAAGACAAGAAGGGAGTTAGGGAAGGAGTTATGGAAAGAGGGAGGGGTAAAGATAGACAAAGAGAGGAACAAAGACAGGAACAGACTGGGTGTGGAGAGAGAGAGAGAGAGAGAGAGAGAGAGAGAGAGAGAGAGAGAAAGGATGATATCACTGTATTAGGACAGAGAAGGGACTAGGATCCTCAGAAGGGCCTTTAATCATGTGGAGAGGTCACAAAATGACCTTGGATCAACTGTAGAAGACAGAAAACTGCTGCAGAGAACCACTCATATCCACAGCATAGCTGCATCTCTGTCTTCTTTCTATTGATGCTCCATTATTTAATAAACCTTGTTAAGTGATCTATGTGGAGATGCTCATCTGAAATCTTGTGTTTTTCTCTGAAATTTTATTGACTGTGAGAGAAGCAGGAGTACAATAGAAAGGCAGTTTCCATGAGAAGTTGATAAAATACCTTCATAATAGACCAAGAATAAGAGAGAGTGATAGAGGAGAAGTGATTCGAAGTCAGCATTCCCATTTCGGCCTGGAAGTAAAATTAAATATAAATAAAAAATAAAAATAAAATATATATCCACAAATAAATACAAAAAATAAAATAAGTAAAAATTAATAAGAATATATGTATATATGTACAAATAACAATGAGGATCAATCAATAAAAATATAATTGAATGAATAAAAATAAAATATAAAATAAAATAAAATGAATGAATGACTAACTAACTAAATAAATAAATGGATAAAGGGTGGATGGATGGATGGATAGATATTTGCACTTTAGAGCTACAATGTTGTTGGTGTTGAAATGTTAATTTTCCCTTTCCTGCCTGGCTTAATGGAAAAATAACTATACATTCTTGAATTATGTTAGAACACAGTGCGGTTCAATCTATTGGCAATCAATGCTCAGTACAATGGTTTCTTTGTCAATTACAATGATAGCTGGTTTCTGTACAGATGGTAAAAGGTAATTGCTTATAGCCCATGGTTTTTGAAACAGACTCCTGAACCAATTCTAGGGAGCATGTGATCAATCACACACACACACACACACACACACACACACACACACACACACACACACACACACACACATATATATATATATATATATATATATATATATATATGTATCTTACCTTATGCAAAAAGTTGACATTAGGAAGATTTTGAAGGACGACCCATTTTTTTCTCTCTTTTTAAAAATGAACTACTGATTACTTTTTGAATTTTCAAGTTAAAGTCACTTTGTGTAACCCTGACTGTCCTGAAACTTGCTCTTTAAATTTGGCTGGCCTCAAACTACTTTGTGAATCCAGGGGGATTACTTATAACTTTGCCAACAAAGCTATGTGCCCAGATTGTTTTTCTTTTACTTCATTTTATTTTTGGTCCTAGCTTTTGTTCCCTCTCAGTATCCCTGTGAAACTCACAATGACCCATTCTCTATTTCAACTTGGTCTAGAGGCCACACTCAGCTTAAAGAATTTTTATTTTGGTGACTTTTCTATTCCACTCACCTCTGCCAGTAGCTCCTCACAATTTTCGAGGACAGTAGAAGCTGTATTTTCCATCAGCTGACATATCCTTTGGGCAGTTTTCAATACAATGGGCTTCTCTAAATGCAGCCCAAACTCTAATCTCACATTGTAATGAACCATGCAGGCAAATCTTGTGTGTGGTTCCAAGCACCTGTACTTGAGGCACATGTTCTTACTGCATCAGCACTTATTCTGACTTGATTTCTTAGTAGTATTTAATTTCTAATATTGATAAATAAGGGTAGAATGAGAAAGGAAGGTAAATTAGCTGGGAAGTGTCTGGAGAGTACCCAAAAGATGGCCCAACATATAACAGACAAATGATTCACTGTGATTCACTGTGATCAGCCTTACTTATAATAGCCAGAAATGAAAACAACCCAGATGTCCCTCAACAGAAGAATGGATACAGAAAATGTGTACTATACTACTATTAAAATCAACAGCTTTGTAAAATTTAGAGGCATATGAATGGAACTAGAAAATATTATACTAATTGAGGTAACCCAGTCACAAAAGAACATGCATGGTTTGTACTCACTAATAAAGTGATATTAGGCAAATACCTCAGAATACCCAGTATACAACTCACAGGCTATCTGAAGCCAAAAAGAAGGAAGACCAAAAGTGAGGGATGCTTTAGTTTCATATAGAAAAGTGAAAGAAGAGC
>NC_046161.1:53857197-53910522 GCF_011064425.1 Rattus rattus
TGGGAGCAGTCAGGTAAGCAGTTTCTATTGGCCATAATAGTTTTGGGGGGGCACGAATTGCATGGCAGGGTCCCTGGCTTCATTGCAACATCATGGACAAATGAAAAAGGGAATCTCAAACATGCAGTTGGGACAGAATGTGTAAGATAAGTTGAATTTGTAGAGGACTAACTTATCCTGCAAGATTCACATTAGTTTCACTGAAGAGTGAAGAAACCCTCAAAGTATTAGGAAGACCTCAACACTTTCCACTAGGTGTCACCTCCAAACCAGCATGTTAGGGACCGTGTCTCAAGCACATAAACCTTCAAGTGAAGCGTTCAAACCATTTCTAAACCAAATAACACATTATAAAGCCAGAGTGGTGGTATTGTGTGAGAGAAGGTGGGACAGAAAATAGAATAGTATATAGAAAACAGCCAGGTCAAACACTAAATTAACATATATACATATATTCAATTATATTTCTATTAGGCTTACAATACTAATATCTTGACTATTACATTAGATTTAGAACTGTGGAGACCTGGGTACCTCCTGGTGTCAGCCAATCCAGGAGTAACAGAAATAAGGCTAGCCAGAAGAGAGGCTTTGGAGCTGCATTCTAGATCTTTCTATGGGACACACAGAGATATATATTACAAAAAAATCACTGTCTAGGGCTGGGAGCACAGTATGCTGATGGGAACTCAGCTAGCATACAGACCTTAAGTTTGACCACAGTGCTGAGCAAACTAGTTTTACTTTTAGATAGTGCATCTGAATGTAACACTTGCTGGAATAGTTTCTTAGCCTGCGAGGAAAGCATGCATTTAGAGCTGTTTTTAGAGGGATTTTTAGTTTTTGGAGGGATAGAGATGTTTTGGTTTTCTTTGATTTGACTGTATCTCCAGAGTGTTCTCAGAGCTTCTTTCCCAAGCTTGACCTGCCACTGATTGCTGAGGAGACTTCTGGTGCTACTCATTCCCTTTTCTCACCTGGTTAAGCTGATTGCCTCTCATCTACTGCCCATCTTGGTTTTATCATCAAAGTGTCTTCATTTCAAGGTCCCAAGAAGTGAATGTTCTGCTGCATCCCAGGTTGTGCCAAGGAACTAGGAAGAAATCTAATCCAAGCTGAACAAGCTCTCTAGGGGGGGTAGCAGAAATAAAGAAAGTCAACAAATGCAAAATAAATGGAAATATAAATTATGATTGGTCACCAAGATTTCTATCATATAAGTACATCTGTTCTCCACACACCTAGACATTTAATGAAATGTCAAAAGCTACAAAAACAGAAAAATGGATAAAGAAAAAGTGGTATGTTTATACAATGGTATACTATTCAGTTATAAAAAACAAAGACATGAGAAAAATTTCAGGCAAAATAATGGAGTATGTGTATGTCATCCTTAGTGAGGTAACCCAGAGCCACAAAGACACATATGGTCTGTACTCACTTATAAGTGGAATTAGCCATAAAGTGCAGGATAACCATGCTACAATCCACAGACCAAAAGGAACTGTGTAATAAGGAGGTCCAAAGGAAGGGTGAGTGAATCTCACTCAGAAGGGGAATCTAAATAGTTATGGATGATAGATGGAAAGAGGCAACTAGATAGGAAAGGAGGTGAGGTATAAAATGGGAATGGTGATCACATGTGAGGAGAAGTAGAATAGGAGAGGCCTGGGAATGAGAATGGAAATTGATGGGGGTGTTGGTGGTGAGCATCTCTTGTGATTGGCTGGAGGCCTGGGATGGGAGAGGATACTGCAAGGCTACAGGGGTGACCCTAGTTTAGATTCCTACTAGAAGGTGATATAGAGGCAAAAATGGCCACCGCCCATAGATAGAGAGGAATTCCAAATGAGGAGAGGGAAATCAATTGACCTACAAAACCTTCAGCCCAAAATTTATATTTCCTATGAGATATGCAGGAATAAAGATGGAGTAGATACTGAAAAAACAGCCAACCAATGACTAGTTCAATTTGAGACCCATCCCATGTGTGAGAGTCAACTCTTGATCCTATTAATGATATTTTGCACTGCTTGCAAACAGGAACCTAGTGTAATTGTCTCCTGAGAGGTTCCATCCAGCATTAGATGGAGGGAAATGCAGAGACTCATGATAAGCATCAGGCAGAGCCCATGGAGCCCACAACTTCATTTTATTTCTCTTCTGTAAAAACAAACTAGAGGGCCCAATTTCTATTGGCCAACTATTTTTCAGCATGGGGGTCTTCCTTAGAGTGTGATTAATATGCCCACTATCACTTTGTAAAAGAAGTCTGAGTTTCTTTGTCCCAGCAACTCTCAATTGCAAATAGCTTCTTCAGTAGGGGCGAGATTTTATGTTCACTTCTGTATAGACCTCTGCATGATCCTTAAGAGGGAGGAGTGTGATACAGACATCCTACATGTGTCAGAGCATTTCAAAGCCTCTTATTCTTTGTGTGCTGTCCAGTTGGTTTTTTTTAAACAGAATTAGAGACAGGCCATTAAGAGAGGGAAGGAAGCTCCAAGAACGTAAGATGGCTAGTGAGTTGAGGAAAGAGTATGTGCTCCACTGCCCTGGGCTACAAATCTCATGACCCTTTACAGGACATTCATCTATTTCTGATCAACACATATAATATTTTTAAATAAATTTGACTGCAATCAAGTTTTTGTGTATTTTGATGGTATTTATGGCTACATGCACTAATCAAATTAAAATTTAGTTTTCTTTTCCTATGTATTTTTCTGATTTACTGATGGGGCCACAGTGTCCCTATATAAAGAATTGCCAAGACTTCCATACTTGTCTGTATTTTAAAGTTTTTGAAGCATTGAATCCATTGGAATCCACTAATGGAACTGCCTAAGCCTGAACTTCTTGAGTAAATTTGGTAATTTTATCTTTTAAGGAACATGCTTATCTCACCTAGTTATCTAAATTGTGTATGAATATTGATAACATTTTTTATAGTCCTTTCTGCCTCTGTAATGTCAGAAACAATATACTATCTTTCATTCTTAAGGTTACATTTCTGTAATCTCAAGAAATTTTACATTTTTCTCCCTCTCTCTTAGCTTGATGAACTGTGCTAACATCTTTTTATGTTGAGTTATTCAAAGAATCAATGCTTGTTTTCACTGAATTCTCAAGTTTGCTATTTTAGAAATTATATATATATATATACACATACATACATACATACATACATACATACATATATGTATATGCATGCATTCTGGGAACTGAACTCAGGTCCTCTGTAAATACAGTGTATGTGTTTCACCAGTAAGCCATTGTAATGAGACACCATGACCAAAAGAAACTTGGGAAGGAAACAGCTTACTTGCCTTACAGTTCCATACTGTAGTATATCATTGAAAGAAGTTGGGGTAGAAACTCATACAGAGAAAGAACCTGGATGTAAGAGCTGATGCAGGAGCTACGGAGGGATTTTGCTTACTGGCTTGTTCCTCATGGGTTAATTAGTCTGTTTTCTTTTAGAAGCCAGAACCACCTACCCAGGAATATCACCACCCATGATTGACTAGACCCTTACTCATCAACTATTTAAGAAAATTCCCTACATCTGGATACGATGGTAGCATTTTTTTCAATTGAGGTCCTTTCAGATGACTCTAACTTGTGTCAAGTTGTCATTTAAAAAGCCATGAAAGCTTCCAGTTGTTTTTCTATTTAGTATTTTGTTTATTTCCATTTGTATCTCTATTTTAGCCTCCATCCTCATTATCTGGGTTTCTTTTATTCTTGTTTATCCTACTTCTTAAGGTAGAAAATAAGATTATTTATTTAATATATTTATCCTTTATTCAAAAAATCTAATGTAAAGGACTCAAAGAAACTAGAACAACTTGTCAACAAATGAATATTTATAAGGACACTAAAAGTATGAAAAACAAGCAGATAGAAATTTTCTGGAAGGTTGTGAAGAAGTATCTAGGTGTGGCTTCAAGATTATGTTGAGTTTACCATGCAAAATAATGGAGGGACCTCCTAAGACCACCTCTATAAATTTTTCTCAGTTGCCAGCCAGATTTATTGATATACTCTATTGAAAATCCAGCTAATTCAATTTAATCTTTATGTTGTCATAAAAACTATAGACAAATTATTGTTGATTTTTTCACCCTTGGAATGCAGACCTACCTCCCTCATCACCTCACTGTCATTAGTATCTTCTCTAGTTCTCAGTACAAGAGGGGGGGCTTTATATATGTATGGAGATTATGGAAATTCTGGGGATCTGGCAGTAAAGCACTGGCTAGTCCCATGACAGAAGAAAGTACATGTGAATGTTCTTTAAAGACACTTGAGTGTCCTTTCTTGGATTAGTACATATTGTCTAGATATTTCCTGTATCCCATATCATTCCTGGAGTTAGAGACCTAGTTTCTTTTAATTCTTATCACGTAATGCTGTGTTCTTCAATTACCTGATGCAATGAGATAGGTTATTCTTATCTGACCAGTGATGCTTCATCTCCTGATGAAGAAGAAATTGTTCTTTTCACTGTGGATCATTAGTAGATGACTTATGGATATTGGATAGATTCCAGGAAGCTGAAATTTTGCACTTTGACAACTGGGATTTTTCTCGTTTGTTCCGCTTATCACTCAGGCTGTCTGTTCACAAGAGCTCTCATCTATCCAGCTCTATCAGTCACCACTAGCCTCACTGACCTGTTCAACACAACCTCAATGTGAAAACATTCTTTTTTTTTTTGGTTCTTTTTTTCGGAGCTGGGGATCGAACCCAGGGCCTTGCACTTCCTAGGCAAGCGCTCTACCACTGAGCTAAATCCCCAACCCAAACCTTTTTTTTTTTTCTGGAGCTGGGGACCGAACCCAGGGCCTTGTGCTTGCTAGGCAAGCGCCCTACCTCTGAGCCAAATCCCCAACCCCAAAAAACATTCTTATCACCAATGAAACTATGTGTATAATCTAGGGATTGGACTCAGACCACAAGGTTTGGTGGCAAATATTACTCACTGAACTTTTTCATGGCCATTTAGATTTTCCAAGATTCATCTACTACCCCTTTTTTGTTTGTTTTGGTTTTCCAGAAAAACATTTTTACTGATTCTTTGGGAATTTCACATTATATACTCTTTCCCACTCACTTACAAGTCATTCTATATATGCCCCTCCTTTTAGTCTAGACCAGAAAAATCAATATGACAGCACAGGCCACTCACATCAATATGGCCCCAAATGGCAGCATAGCCCAGAGATATCAACATATCATTAGGCTATATGATTGACATTTACTAAGTCTTCAGTGATAATGTGGGATACAGACATCATAACAGACCCTGGATGTAGCAGGCCATTGGACCCCAAAATAGCCTTGGTTATCGCATGTCCTTTGGTTATGATGTCGGCCACAGATATCAACACAGCCTCTGTCTGCAGTAGGACTATGAACACAGACATGGCCCTTGGTGACAGTCTGGACCCAGACATCATCATGCCATCAGGTGGCAGCACAGCCCACTCACATTAATATAATCACTGGAGACAGCATAGCCCATAAACATCAACATGGTGTCAGACTGTAGCACAGTTAGTGGTTTCCATTGGTGCCCCAGGCTAGAGACATTAACACAAATCATGGCTAAAGTAGGACCATGGCTACAGACATGGTACCCAGAAGCAGCAGAGACTTAGACATTACCAGTAGCCTCAGGCTGGGGCATAGACCATAGACATCCACATGATACTTGGTACTCATATGGGCCTTGGACCTCAACTTGATTCCTAGCCATATCAGAACCACTGACTCATACATGGCCCTCAATAATATCATGGACCACATTGGTCCTTCAAGTAGGTTCAATCCAGCAAGTAACCAATTCTCATCTCAGGTCTCTGTCATTGCACAGACTCAGGGCAATCAGACATCTGCAGCTGCATAAGCTCCAGACTACTATATACTACTCCACTGACCCTATTGGGTAATTGTACATTCTATCGTCCACTTCAGCATTCTCTCAACACCTGTCACTACTTTCACATCTCCAGGTCCACCCAGGGACAGCACATATACTGCTCTGCTCTTCAACCTTTCCCAACTCTACATTGCATATTCATTTATTCATAGTGGTGCCTGGTCAGTCTGGTCACCTTGTGCTTTCCCTCATGCTTTTTCTGCACCTACACAAGAGTAAGATAGGGTGCTGATTGGCCTGAATGGCTTGTGCTCCTCCATCCTGGTAAGCATAGAGCAGGTACTATTGCTTTTCTAATCAAGATACTATGCAACAAATGATCCTTTTAAAATTGCTTTATTTAATGAAGTTATAATATAATCACATTATTTTCTCCTTCTTCTTCCACCCTCCATACTTCCTTATAAACCTCCCTTGTTCTCTTTCAATATCATGATCTCCTTTTTGATTAATTATTGTTACATATATGTACTTTATTTTTTCTTGAATATTTTATGTATTACATTTCAAATGTTATCCCCTTATCCCCCTCTCCAATACCCCCTACCCTCTACCTCTGCTTTTATAAGGATGCTCCCACTTCAACCCAACTCCAACCTCAATACACTGGCATTACTCTACAATGGGGAAATGAGCCTTCTCAGGATGAAGGGATTTTCTGCCTAGTAATGCTAGTCAATGCCATCCTTTGCTAGTAGATATGTGGCTGGAGTCATAGGTCCCTCCGTGTGTACTCATTGGTTTGTAGTTTAGTCCCTGAGAGCTCTGGTGGGGTCTGGTTGGTTGATACTGTTGTTCTTATGGTGTTGCAAACCCCTTCATCTTCTTCACTCTTTTCTCTAACTTCTCCACTGGGGTCCCCTTGTTCAGTCCAATGGCTAGCTTCAAGCATACTCATTTGTATTTGTAGAGATCTGGCAGAGCCTCTCAGGGGACACCTATATCTGGCTCCTGTCAGCAAGCACTTCTGGGCAGAGCAATAATGACTAGGTTTGTTGGCTGCATATGGACTGGATCCCCATGTCAGAGAGTCTGTGGATGACCTTTTCTTTAGTCCCTGCCCCACTCTTTGTTCCTGTATTTCTGCCCATGAGTGCCTTGTTCTCCCTACTAAGAAGGAATGAAGCATCCACATTTTGGTCTCCTTCTTGTGATTCATATAATCTGTGAATTTTTCTTAGGTATTCCAAGCTTTTGGGCTAATACCACTTACCCATTTAACTAAAAATTTCATGCAGTCATTGATTTTAATAGCTGAGTAGTATTACATTGTGTAACTGTATCATATTTTCTGTTACCATTCCGCAGTTGAAGGACATCTGGGTTCATCCCTGCTTCTGCCTATTATAAATAAGGCTGCTATGGACATAGTGGAGCATGTGTACTTGTCATAGGTTGGAGCAGCTTTTGGCTCTATGTCTAGGAGCCAAATATATACCTATGTCTAGGTATAGCTGGGTCAACGTGTAGTACTATGTCCAATTTTCTGAGGAACCTCCAGACCGATTTCCAGAGTGGTTGTACCAGCTTGTAATCACACCAACAATGTAGGAGGTTTCCTTTCTCCACATCCATACCAGCGTCTGCTGTCACATGAGTTTTTCATCTTAGCCACTTTGACTGGTGTGAGGTGGAACTCAGGTTTGTTTTGATTTGCATTTCCCAGATGACTAAGGATGTTGAACATTTCTTTAAGTACTCTTCAGCCTTTCGGTATTCCTCAGTAGAGAAGTCTCTGTTTCGCTCTGTTCCCCATTTTTTCATAGGGTTATTTGGTTCTCTGAAGTCTAACTTCTTGAGTTCTTTGTATATATTAGATATTAGCCCTCTATCAGATGTAGGATTGGTAAACACCTTTTCCCAATCTGTTGGTTGCTGTTTTGTCCTAATGACAGTGTCCTTTGCCTTAAAGAAGCTTTACAACTTTATGAGATTCCGTTTGCTGGTTCTTCATCTTAGAGCATAAACCCTTGGTGTTCTGTTCAGGAAATTTTCCTCTGTGCTTACGTGTTTGAGGCTTTCCCCCACTTTCTCTTCTATTAGTTTCAGTGTATCTGGTTTTATGTGGAAGTCTTTGGACCACTTGGACTTGAAGTTTATACAAGGAGATAAGAACGGGTCAATTTGCATTCTTCAACATGCTGACTTCCAGTTGAACCAGCATGATTTGTTGAAAATGTCTTTTTTCCATTGTATACTTTTAGCACCTTTAACATAAATGAAGTGACCATACCTGTGTGGCTCATTTCTGGGTTTTCAATTCTATTCCACTGATCTACCTGCTGTCTCTGTACCAGTACTATGCAGTTTTTAACATGCTTGCTCAGTAATACAGTTTGAGATCATGGATTGTGATTACCCCAGAAGTACTGTTCTTGTTGAGAATAGTTTTCCATATCCAGTATTTTTTTTTTTTGCTTTTTCAAATGAATTTCCAAATTGCTCTTTCTAACTCTATGAAGACTTGAGTAGGAATTTTGATGGGGACTGCACTGAATCTGTAGATTTCTTTCAGCAAGATGGCCATTTTTACTATTTTTTACTATCCACGAGCATAGGAGATCTTTCCATCTTCTGAGATCTTCAATTTATTATTTCAGAACCTTAAAGTTCTTGTCATACAGATCTTTCACTTGCTTGGTAAGAATTCCACCAAGATATTTTATAATATTTATGACTATTGTGAAGTGTGTCATTTCCCTAATTTCTTTCTCAGCCTGTTTATCCTTTAAGAGGAGGAAAGCTACTGATTTGTTTGAGTTAATACCATATACAGACAATTTGCTGAAGTTGTTTATTAGGTGGAAGAGTTTTCTGGTGGAATTTTTGGTGTCACTTAAGTATACTATTGCATCACCTGAAAATAGTGCTATTTTGATTTCTTCCTTTCCAATTTGTATCCTTTTGACCGCCTTTTGTTGTCTAACTGCTCTGGTTAGGATTTCAAGTACTATATTGAATAGCTAGAGAGAGAGAGAGAGAGAGAGAGAGAGAGAGAGAGAGAGAGAGAGAGAGCAGCCTTGTCTAGTCCACAATTTTATTGGCGTTGTTTCAAGTTACTCTCCATTTAGTTTGATGTTGGCTACGAGTTTGCTGTATATTCCTTTTAATATCTTTAGGCATGGACTAGAATTCTTGATCTTTGCAAGACTTTTTAACAAGAAGGGATGTTGAATTTTGTCAAATGCTCTCTCATCATCTAATGAAATGATCATGTGTTTTTTTTCCTTGAGTTTGTTTATATAGTAGATATGTTGATGGATTTCCGTCTATTGATCCATCCTTGCATCACTGGAATGAAGCTTACTTGGTCATGGAGAATGATCATTTTGATGTGTTCTTGGATTAAGTTTGCAAGAATTGTATTGAGTATTTTTGCATCGATATTCATCAGGGAAACTGGTCTGAAGTTCTCTTACATTGTAGGGTCTTGATGTGGTTTAAGTATAAACACAATTGTGGATTCAGAAAAATGAATTAGGTAGTGTTTCTGCTGTTATATTTTGGGGAATAGTTTGAAGAGTATTGGTGTTAGGTCTTCTTTGGAGGTCTGATATAATTCTGTACCAAACCCCTCTGGTACTGGTTTTTATTCGGTTGGGAGAATTTAATGATTGTTTCTATTTCTTTTGGGGGAGATGGGATTATTTAGATGGTTTATCTGATCCTGATTTTACTTTGGTACCTGGTATCTGTCTAAAAAATTGTTCATTTCATCCGGATTTTCCAGTTTTTTGAATACAAGCTGTTGTAGAAGAATCTGATAATTTTTTGAGTTTCCTCAGTTTCTGTTGTTATCTCTGTTTTCATTTCTGATTTTGTTAATTTGGATACTGTCTCTCTGTCCTCTGGTTAATGTGGCTAAAGGTTTCTCTATCTTGTTGACTTTCTCAAAGAACCAGCTTGTGGTTTTGTTGAATCTTTGTATAGTTCTTTTTGTTCCTACTTGGTTGATTTCAGCCCCGAGTTTGATTATTTCCTGTCATCTACTCCTCTTGGGTGAATTCATTTCTTTTTATTCTACAGCTTTCAGGTGTGCTGACAAGCTGTTAGTGTATGCTCACTCAAATATTTTTATTCATTTTTATTGGACATTTTTATTTCCACTTCAAGTATTATCCCCTTTACAGGTTTCTCCATAAACTCCCTATCCCATTTCCCCTCTCACTTCATCTTGAGGAGGTTCCTCCACCCACCCCTTGATGCCTCTCTGACCCGATATTTCCCTACACTGTGGTGTATAGTCTCAGCAGAACTAAGGGCTTCTCCTCAGATTGGTGCCCAAAAAGGTCATCCTCTCCTACATATGCAGCTGGATTCATGGATCTGTCCATGTGTACTCTTTGGATGGTGATTCAGTGCCTGCAAGCTTGCGTTGATTGGTATAGTTGATTTTATGGGGTTGCAAACCCCTTTAGCTTCTTCAATCCTTTCTCTAACTCTTCCAATGAAGACTCCATTCTAAGTTCAAAGGTTGGGTGCAATTATTCACCTCTGTATTTGTCATATTCTGGCAGAGCATCTCATGAGACAGCTATATCAGGCTCCTGTCAGTATGTACTTCTTGGTATCAGCAATACTGTCTGGGTTTGGTGGTTGCATTTATAAGGGCTAGATCCATAGTTGGGGCAGGCTCTGAATAGCCATTCCTTCAGTCTCTGTTCAAAACTTTGTCTCCATATCTCCTCTTATGAACATTTGTGTTCCTTTGTCTAAGACAGACTGAAACACCTGTACTTTGTTCATCCTTCTTGAGCTTCATGTGGTCTGTGGATTGTATCTTGGGTAAATTAAACTTTTGGGCTAATAAGCACTTATCAGTGAGTACATACTTTGTGTGTTTTTTTGTGATTGGGTTACATCACTCAGGATGATATTTTCTAGTTGCATCCATTTGCCTAGGAATTTCCTGAAGTCATAGTTTTTGGTAGGTGATTAGTACACCATTGTGTAGATGCACCACATTTTCTTTATCCATTTCTCTGTTGGAAGACATCTGGCTTCTTTCCAGTTTCTTGTTATTATAAATAAGGCTGCTATGAACATAGTGGTCCATGTGTCCTTGTTATCTATTGGAGCATTTCTTTTTTTATTTTATTTTATTTTTTTCCATCTTTATTGAATTGGGCATTTCTTATTTAAATTTCAATTGTTATTACCTTTCCCGGTTTCCAGGCCAACATCCCCCTAATCCCTCTGCCCTTCTATATGGGTGTTCCTCTCCTCATCCTCCTCTCATTACCTTTCTCCCCCCAACAATCCCGTTCACTGGGGATTCAGTCATGGCAGGACCAAGGGCGTCCCCTTCCACTGGTTCCCTTAGTAGGCTATTCATTCCTACCTATGCAGTTGGAGCCCAGGGTTAGTCCATGAATAGTCTTCAGGTAGTGGCTTAGGCCCTGGAAGCTCTGGTTGGTTGGCATTGTTGTTCATATGGTGTCTCAAGCCCCTTTAAGCTCTTTCAGTCCTTTCTCTGAATCCTTCAATGGGGGTCTCGTTCTCAGTTCAGTGGTTTGCTGCTGGCATTCACCTAAGTATTTGCTGTATTCTGGCTGTGTCTCTCAGGAGAGATCTACATCCAGTGCCTGTCAGCCTGCACTTCTTTGCTTCATCCATCTTATCTAGTTTGGTGGCTGTATATGTATGGGCCACATGTGGGGCAGGCTCTGAATGGGTGTTCCTTCTGCCTCTGTTCTAAACTCTCTCTCCCCATTCCAACCCAAGGGTATTCCTGTTCCCCTTTTAAAGAGGGAGTGAAGCACTCACATTTTGATCATCCTTCTTTTTTTTTTTTTTTATTAACTTGAATATTTCTTATATACATTTCTACATTTCGAGTGTTATTCCCTTTCCCGGTTTCCGGGCAAACATCCCCCTCCCCCTCCCCTTCCTTATGGGTGTTCCCCTCCCCACCCTCCCCCCATTGCCGCCCTCCCCCCAACAGTCTAGTTCACTGGGGGTTCAGTCTTAGCAGGACCAAGGGCTTTCCCTTCCACTCGTGCTCTTACTAGGATATTCATTGCTACCTATGAGGTCAGAGTCCAGGGTCAGTCCATGTATAGTCTTTAGGTAGTGGCTTAGTCCCTGGAAGCTCTGGTTGCTTGGCATTGTTGTACATATGGGGTCTCAGCCCCTTCAAGCTCTTCCAGTTCTTTTTTCTCTGATTCCTTCAACGGGGTCCTATTCTCAGTTCAGTGGTTTGCTGCTGGCATTCGCCTCTGTATTTGTTGTATTCTGGCTGTGTCTCTCAGGAGCGATCTACACTTCTGCACTTCTTTGCTTCATCCATCTTGTCTAATTGGGTGGCTGTATATATATGGGCCACATGTGGGGCAGGCTCTGAATGGGTGTTCCTTCATCTCTGTTTTAATCTTTGCCTCTCTATTCCCTGCCAAGGGTATTCTTGTTCCCCTTTTAAAGGAGGAGTGAAGCATTCACATTTTGATCATCCGCCTTGAGTTTCATTTGTTCTAGGCATCTAGGGTAATTCAAGCATTTGGGCTAATAGCCACTTATCAGTGAGTGCATACCATGTATGTCTTTCTGTGATTGGGTTAGCTCACTCAGGATGATATTTTCCAGTTCCAACCATTTGCCTACGAATTTCATAAAGTCGTTGTTTTGATAGCTGAGTAATATTCCATTGTGTAGATGTACCACATTTTCTGTATCCATTCCTCTGTTGAAGGGCATCTGGGTTCTTTCCAGCTTCTGGCTATTATAAATAAGGCTACAAGGTATGAACATAGTGGAGCACGTGTCTTTTTTATATGTTGGGGCATCTTTTGGGTATATGCCCAAGAGAGGTATAGCTGGATCCTCAGGCAGTTTAATGTCCAATTTTCTGAGGAACCTCCAGACTGATTTCCAGAATGGTTGCACCAGTCTGCAATCCCACCAACAATGGAGGAGTGTTCCTCTTTCTCCACATCCTCGCCAGCATTTGCTGTCACCTGAGTTTTTGATCATAGCCATTCTCACTGGTGTGAGGTGAAATCTCAGGTTGTTTTTTGATTTGCATTTCCTGATGACTAAAGATGTTGAACATTTCTTTAGGTGTTTCTCAGCCATTCGGCATTCCTCAGCTGTGAATTCTTTTGTTTAGCTCTGAACCCCATTTTTTAATAGGTTATTTGTCTCCCCCTCTTGGTCTAACTTTTTGAGTTCTTTGTATATTTTGGATATAAGGCCTCTATCTGTTGTAGGATTGGTAAAGATCTTTTCCCAATCTGTTGGTGGCCGTTTTGTCCTAACCACAGTGTCCTTTGCCTTACAGAAGCTTTGCAGTTTTATGAGATCCCATTTGTCGATTCTTGATCTTAGAGCATAAGCCATTGGTGTTTTGTTCAGGAAATTTTTCTAGTGCCCATGTGTTCCAGATGCTTCCCTAGTTTTTCTTCTATTAGTTTGAGTGTGTCTGGTTTGATGTGGAGGTCCTTGATCCACTTGGACTTAAGCTTTGTACAGGGTGATAAGCATGGATCGATCTGCATTCTTCTTACATGTTGACCTCCAGTTGAACCAGCACCATTTGCTGAAAAATGCTATCTTTTTCCATTGGATGGATTTGGCTCCTTTGTCAAAAATCAAGTGCCCATAGGTGTGTGGGTTCATTTCTGGGTCTTCAATTCTGTTCCATTGGTCTATCTGTCTGTCTCTGTACCAATACCATGCAGTTTTTATCACTATTGCTCTGTAATACTGCTTGAGTTCAGGATAGTGATTCCCCTGAAGTCCTTTTTTATTGTTGAGGATAGTTTTAGCTATCCTGGGTTTTTGTTATTCCAGATGAATTTGCAAATTGTTCTGTCTAACTCTTTGAAGAATTGGATTGGTATTTTTGATGGGGATTGCATTGAATCTGTAGATCGCTTTTGGTAAAATGGCCATTTTTACTATATTAATCCTGCCAATCCATGAGCATGGGAGATCTTTCCATCTTCTGAGATCTTCTTCAATTTCTTTCTTCAGAGTCTTGAAGTTCTTGTTGTACAAATCTTTTACTTGCTTGGTTAAGGTCACACCGAGGTACTTTATATTATTTGGGTCTATTATGAAGGGTGTCGTTTCCCTAATTTCTTTCTCGGCTTGTTTCTCTTTTGTGTAGAGGAAGGCTACTGATTTATTTGAGTTAATTTTATACCCAGCCACTTTGCTGAAGTTGTTTATCAGCTTTAGTAGTTCTCTGGTGGAGCTTTTGGGTTGATCATCCTTCTTGAGTTTCACGTGTTCTGTGCATCTTGGGTAATTTGAGCATTTGGGCTAATATCCACTTATCAATGAGTGCATATCGTGTGTGTTTTTCTGTGATTGGGTTACCTCACTCAGGATGACCTTTTCTGGTTCCATCCATTTACTTATGAAGTTCATAAAGTCATTGTTTTTGATAGCTGAGTAATATTCCATTTTGTGGATGTACCACATTTTCTGTATCCATTCCTCTGTTGAAGGGCATCTGGGTTCTTTCCAGCTTCTGGCTATTAATAAATAAGGCTGCTATGAACATAGTGGAGCATGTGTCTCTGTTTTATATTGGAGTATCTTTTGGGTATATGCCCAAGGGAGGTATAGCTGGGTCCTCAGGTAGTGCAATGTAAAATTTTGTGAGGAAACTACAGACTTATTTCCAGAATGGTCAGACCAGTCTGCAATCCCACAGACAATGGAGGAGTGTTACTCTTTCTCCACATCCTCGATGGAATCTGCTGTCACTAGAGTTTTTGATCTTAACCATTCTGACTGGCGTGAGGTGGAATCTCAGGGTTGTTTTGATTTGCATTTCCCTTATGACTAAAAATGTTGAACATTTCTTTAGGTGCTTCTCAGCTATTCCATATTCCTCAACTCTGAATTCATTGTTTAGCTCTGAACCTCATTTTTTTTTATTAACTTGAATATTTCTTATATACATTTCGAGTGTTATTCCCTTTCCCGGTTTCTGGGCAAACATCCCCCTCCCCCCCCCCCTTCGTTATGGGTGTTCCCCTCCCCACCCTCCCCCCATTGCCGCCCTCCCCCCAACAGTCTAGTTCACTGGGGGTTCAGTCTTAGCAGGACCCAGGGCTTCCCCTTCCACTCGTGCTCTTACTAGGATATTCATTGCTACCTATGAGGTCAGAGTCCAGGGTCAGTCCATGTATAGTCTTTAGGTAGTGGCTTAGTCCCTGGAAGCTCTGGTTGCTTGGCATTGTTGTACATATGGGGTCTCAAGCCCCTTCAAGCTCTTCCAGTTCTTTCTCTGATTCCTTCAACGGGGGTCCTATTCTCAGTTCAGTGGTTTGCTGCTGGCATTCGCCTCTGTATTTGCTGTATTCTGGCTGTGTCTCTCAGGAGCGATCTACATCCAGCTCCTGTCGGTCTGCACTTCTTTGCTTTATCCATCTTGTCTAATTGGGTGGCTGTATGTATATGGGCCACATGTGGGGCAGGCTCTGAATGGGTGTCCCTTCATCTCTGTTTTAATCTTTGCCTCCTTTCCCTGCCAAGGGTATTCTTGTTCCCCTTTTAAAGAAGGAGTAAAAGCATTCACATTTTGATCATCCGTCTTGAGTTTCATTTGTTCTAGGCATCTAGGGTAATTCAAGCATTTGGGCTAATAGCCACTTATCAATGAGTGCATACCATGTATGTCTTTCTGTGATTGGGTTAGCTCACTCAGGATGATATTTTCCAGTTCCAACCATTTGCCTCGAATTTCATAAAGTCGTTGTTTTTGATAGCTGAGTAATATTCCATTGTGTAGATGTACCACATTTTCTGTATCCATTCCTCTGTTGAAGGGCATCTGGGTTCTTTCCAGCTTCTGGGTATTATAAATAAGGCTGCGAAACATAGTGGAGCACGCGTGTCTTTTTTATATGTTGGGGCATCTTTTGGGTATATGCCCAAGAGAGGGATAGCTGGATCCTCAGGCACTGAACCTCATTTTTAATAGGGTTATTTGTCTTCCTGCGGTTTAACTTCTTGAGTTCTTCGTATATTTTGGATATGAGCCCTCTCTCAGTTGTAGGATTGGTAAAGATCTTTTCCCAATCTGTTGGTTGCCGTTTTGTCAAACAACAGTGTTCTTTGCCTTACAAAAGCTTTGCAGTTTTGTGAGATCCCATTTGTAGATTCTTGATCTTAGAGCATAAGCCATTGGTGTTTTGTTCAGGAAATTTTCTCCAGTTCCCGTGTGTTCGAGACTCTTCCCCACTTTTTCTTCTATTTGTTTGAGTGTATCTGGTTTGATGTGGAGGTCCTTGATCCACTTGAACTTAAGCTTTTTACAGGGTGATAAGAATGGATCAATCTGAATTCTTCTACATGCTGACCTCCAGTTGAACCAGCACCATTTGCTGAAAATGCTATCTCTTTTCCATTGGATGGTTTCATCTCCTTTGTCAAAAATCAAGTGACCCTAGGTGTGTTGATTCATTCCTGGGTCTTCAATTCTATTTCATTGGTCTATTTGCCTGTCTCTGTACCAATACCATACAGTTTTTATCATTGTTGCTCTGTAATACTGCTTGAGTTCAGGGATAGTGATTCCCCCGGAAGTCCTTTTATTGTTGAGGACAGTTTTAGCTATCCTGGGTTTTTTGTTATTCCAGATGAATTTGCAATTTTTTCTGTCTAACTCTCTGAAGAATCGGATTGGTATTTTGATGATGATTGGATTGAATCTGTAGATTGCTTTTGATAAAGTGGCCATGTTTACTATATTAATCCTGCCAATCCATGAGCATGGGAGATCTTTCCATCTTCTGAGATCTTCTTCAATGTTTTTCTTCAGAGGCTTGAAGTTCTTATCATACAGATCTTTCACTTGCTTGGTTAAAGTCACATTGAGGTATTTTATATTACTTGGAACTATTATGAAGGGTGTTGTTTCCCTAATTTCTTCCTTGGCTTGTTTCTCTTTTGTGTAGAGGAAGGCTACTGATTTATTTGAGTTAATTTTATACCCAGCCACTTTGCTGAAGGTATTTATGAGATTTAGCAGTTCTCTGGTGGTACTTTTGGGATCACTTAAGTATACCATCATATTATCTGCAAATAGTGATATTTTCACTTCCTCCTTTACAATTTGTATCTCTTTGATCTCCTATTCTTGTCTGATTGCTCTGGCTAGATCTTTGAGAACTCTACTGAATAAGTAGGGAGTGAGTGGGCACCTTTGTCTAGTCCCTGATTTTAGTGGGGTTGCTTCAGGTTTCTCTCCATTTAGTTTAATATTAATTACTGGTTTGTTTCATATGGCTTTTACTATGTTTAGGTATGGGCCTTGAATTCCTGTTCTTTCCAGGAGTTTTATCATGAAGAGGTGTTGAATTTTTTCAAATGCTTTCTCAGCATCTAATGATCTCATCATGTGGTTTTTATCTTTCAGTTTCTTTATATAGTGCATTACATTGATGGTTTTCCATATATTAAGCCATCCCTTCATCCCTGGGATGAAGCCTTCTTGATCATAATGGATGATTATTTTGATGGCTCTTGGATTCTCTTTGCAAGAATTTTATCGAGTATATTTTGCGTTGATATTCATAAGGGAAATTGGTCTGAAGTTCTCTTTCTTTGTTGGGTCTTTGTGTGGTTTAGGTATAAGAATAATTGTTGCTTCATAGAAGGAATTCGGTAGTGCTCCATCTGTATCAGTTTTGTGGAATAGTTTGGGTAATATTGGTATGAGGTCTTCTATGAAGGTCTGATAGAATTCTGCACTGAACCCATCTGGACCTGGGTTCTTTTTGGTTGGGAGACCTTTAATGACTGCCTCTATTTCCTTAGGAGTTATGGGGTTGGTTAAATGGTTTATCAGTTCCTGATTTAACTTTGGTACCTGGTATCTGTCTAGGAAATTGTCCATTTCCTGCAGATTTTCATGTTTTGTTGAATATAGGCTTTTATAGTAAGATCTGATGATTTTTTGAATTTCCTCTGATTCTGTAGTTATGTCTCCCTTTTCATTTCTGATTTTGTTAATTTGGACACACTCTCTGTGTCCTCTCGTTAGTCTGGGTAAGGGTTTATCTATCTTGTTGATTTTCTCAAAGAACCAACTTTTGGTTCTGTTGATTCTTTGTACAGTCCTTTTTGTTTCTACTTGGTTGATTTCTGCTCTGAGTTTGATTATTTCCTGCCTTCGACTTCTCCTAGGTGTATTTGCTTTTTTTTGTTCTAGAGCTTTTGGGTGTGCTGTCAAACTACAGATATATGCTCTCTCCTGTTTCTTTCTGCAGGCACTCAGAGCTATGAGTTTTCCTCTTTGGAGCATTTCTTTCTTTTTGGAGCATTTCTGAGTATTTGACCAGGAATCGTGTAGCTGGTTCCTCAGGTCGTACTATGTACAATTTTCTGAGGAACCTCTAGACTAATTTGCAGCTTGCAATCTCAACAACATTGGAGGAGTGTTCCTCTTTCTCCACATCCTTGCCAGCATCTGTTGTCACTTGAGTTTTTCATCTTAGCCATTCTATCTGATGTGAGGTGGAATCTCAGAGTTGTTTTGATTTGCCTTTCCCTGATGACTAAGGATGTTGAACATTTCCTTAGGTACTTCTCAGCCATTCGATATTCCCCAGCTGAGAATTCTTTATTTAGCTCTGTATCCCACTTTTAATAGTGTTATTTGATTCTATGGAGTCTACCTTTTTAAATTCCTTGTATATATTTGATAGATGTCTATACTATGGGATGTAGGATTTGTAAAGATTTTTTTTCCCCAATCTGTTGGTTGTCATTTTGTCCTAATGACAGGGTCTTTTGCCTTACAAAAGCTTTGCAATTTCATTGCATTTGTTGATTCTTCAATTTAGAGCACAAGCCATCGGTGTTCTCTTCTGGAAATTTTCCCCAGTGCCCATGTGTTCAATGCTATTCCCACTTTTTCTTCTATTAGTTTGAGTGTATCTGGTTTTATATGGAGGTCCTTGATCCACTTGGAATTGGGCTTTGTATAGTCCAATGAGAATGGGTCAATTGTGCATTCTTCTACATGCTGACCTCCAGTTGAACCATCATCATTTATTTCAAGTGCTATCTTTTTTTACATGGTGTGATTTTATCTCCTTTGTCAAAGATCAAGTGATCATAGGTGTGTGGGTTCATTTCTGGGTCTTCAATTCTATTCCATGGATCTACCTGCCTGTCTCTCTACTAATACTATACAGTTTTTAATCATTATTCTTCTGTAAAAAACTAGAAGACAGGGATGATTTTCCCCAGAAATTTTTTTATTGTTGAGGATAGTTTTTGCTATCCCGGGTTTTTTGTTATTCCATATGAATTTGCAAATTGTCTTTTCTCACTCTATGAAGATTGAGTTGGAAGTTTGATAATGATTTCATTGAATCTGTAGATTGCTTTTGACAAGATGGCCATTTTTAGAGTATTAATCCTGCAAATCCACGAGCATGGGAGATCTTTCAATCTTCTGAGATTTTCTTCAATTCCTGTCTTCAGAGACTTGAAGTTCATGTCATATCGATCTTTCACTTGCATGGTTAGAGTCACACCAAGGTATTTTATGTTTTTTTTTGTGATTATTGTGAAGGGTGTCATATTCATAATTTCTTTCTCAGCCTGTTTATCCTTTGAGTTGAGGAAGGCTACTGATTTGGTTAAGTTAATTTTATTTCTAACCACTTTGCTGAATTTGTTTATCAGGCTTAGTATTTCTCTAGTAGAACTTTTGGGTCACATAAGTATACTATCTTGTCATCTGCAAATACTGATATTTTGACTTCTTCCTTTCCAATTTGCATACCTTTGACCTCCTTTTGTTGTCCATTTGCCCTGACTAGGACTTCAAGTAATATATTTACTAAGTAGGGTGAGAGTGGTCAGCCTTGTCTAATCACTGATTTTAATGACATTGTCAAGTTTTTCTTCATTTAGTTTGGTACTTGCTACTAGTTTGCTATGTTTAGGTCTCGGCCTTGAATTCTTAATCTTTCCAAGACTTTTAACATGAAAGGTTATTGAATTTTGTCAAATGCTTTCTCAACATCTAATGAGATGATCGTGTGGTTTTTTTCTTTGAGTTTGTTTATATAGTGGATATGTTGATGGATTTCCATATATTGAGCCATCCCTGCATTTGTGAGATGAAGCCTACTTGATCATGATGAATGATCATTTTGATGTGTTCTTGAATTTGGTTTTTGAGAATTTTATTGATTATTTTTGCATCAATATTCATAATGGAAATTGGTCTGAAATTCTCTTTCTTTTTTGGGTCTTTGTAAGGTTTATTTTTAAGCATAATTGAAGCTTCATAGAAGGAATTTGTTAGTGTTCCTTCTGTTTCTATTTTGTGGAATTGTTTGGACAGAATTGGTATTAGGCCTTCTATGAAGGTCTGATAGAATTCTCCACTAAACCCATCTGGTCCTGGGGTATTTTTGGGTTGGAGACTTTTAATATGTGCCTCTATTTCTTTAGCAGTTATGGGGCTGTTTAGATGGTTTATCTGATCCTGATTTAACTTTGACAACCGTTATTTCTCTAGAAAATTGTTCATTTCTTCTAGATTTTCCAGTTTTGTTGAATATAGTTTTTTGTTGTAGGATCTGATGATTTTTTGAATTTCCTCAAATTCTTTTGTTATATTTCCCCTTTCATTTCTGATTTTGTTAATTTGTATGCTCTCTCGGTGCCCTCTAGTTATTCTGGATAAAACTCTATCTATATTCTTGTTTTTCTCAAAGAACCTGCTCCTTTTTTTGTTGATTCTTTGTTTAGTTCCTTTTTTCTACTTGGTTTATTTCAGCCCTGAGTTTGATTATTTCCTGCCATCAACTCCTCTGGGTTGTATTTGCTTCTTTTTGTTCTAGAGCTTTTAGTTATGCTGTCAAGCTGCTAGTGGGGAGGCACTCAGAGCTGTGTGTTATCCTATTAGCACTGCTTTCATTGTGTCCCCTGTGTTTGAGTATATTGTGCCTTCATTTTCATTACATTCTAAAAAGTCTTTAATTTCTTTCTTTATTTCTTATTTGACCAAAATATCATTGAGTAGTGCATTGTTCAGCTTTCATTTGCATGTGGGTTTTCTAGTTGTTTTTCTTTGTTGTTGTTTTATTATTGTTATTGAAGACCAGCCTCAGTCCATGGTGATTTGATAGAATGCATGGGCATATTTCAGTCTTCTTGTATCTATTGAGGTCTGCATTGTGAGCTAATATATGGTGAGTTTTTGAGAAGGTACTATGAGGTAATGAGAAGAAGGTATATTCTTTTTATTTTAGGATAAAATGTTCTATAGATGTTTGTTAAATCCTTTTGGTTCATAACTTCTGTTAATTCCTCTGTGTCTCTGTTTACTTCTGTTTCCATGATCAGTCCATTGATAAGAGTGGTGGGTTGAAGTTTCCTACTATTACTGTGTGGTGCAATGTATGCTTTGAGTTTTAGTAAAGCTTCTTTCTTGAATGTCAGTGCCCTTTCATTTGGAGCATAGATGTTCTGAATTGAGAGTTTATCTTGGTAGATTTTTCCTTTGGCGAGTATGAAGTGTCCTTCCTTATATTTTTGATAAGTTTTGGTTGAAAGTTGATTTTATTCAGTATTATAATGGCTACTCCAGCTTGTTCCTTGGGACCATTTGCTTGGAACCAATTTTCCCAGCCGTTTGCTCTTAGGTGGTATCTGTGTTTGTCACTGAGGTGTGTTTCATGTATGCAGCAAAATGCTGGGTTCTCTCTACATATCCAGTTTTTTAGTCTATATCTTTTTATTGGTGAATTGAATAATCCTACTTGGTTTCTCAATAAGATTTATTTTCTCACCATCTTATAAATAAGTGATGACATTAGTGTTCTTCAGTGATTTATGGTCCAGATAATGCCATCAATGCTGGTAACACACCTAAAATTTATTCTCTCTCTCTCTCTCTCTCTCTCTCTCTCTCTCTCTCTCTCTCTCTCTCTCAAATTTAGGTAAAATTACTTTTGTCATGGGCATTAGAAATGCACATCTTTATGAACAAAATCATTGGAATCCACTGGTCTCGATAGCATTTACAACTATGCTTCAGTCAGCGAACCCAATAAACTGCATTATGGACATTTGTGGATTTATCTTTATTTTGTCTAAGGCTATTATCTAAAAGGGTAATGATCTTCACTTCAAACTTGCCTGCTCATTACTTCTCTGTTTCACTCAGGGGTCTCTTTCTTTCTCTTACTGCTGTCAGTTACCTCCATCACTATCTACTTTGTATTTCTTCTCTAGTTTAAAGTTTTCCTTTAGTTTCTGTTTCAGCATCATTTTTATTTTCCTTGGATCATTATTTGTACAATGAGTATACACATTTAATTTCCCTAGGAATTGTTTAATCTTGGGAACTTACTGTTGGTATCTCCATTCTGTCCATATGAAATAATTATTCAAATCCCAACGAAGGAATCTTTAATATTTCCCATGTGACATGAAGTTAAATTCTAATTTCTATTTTATTATTAATATTATTATAGTTGGACAAATACTGTCTTAATTATACATTAAGTGTTTTGAAAATACCTTTGAGATATAAATATTTTATTTTTCTAAATATTATTGGCAGATATTAATAAGAAACCATAATGATTAAACTCAAGAGGAATACTACTGCTATATTGGAGATAATATTGATTTTGTGTATGTGATTACATGGTTAAAATATAGTCAGGTATTCAGACTCTAAAACGTGGGAGAGTTCACATGCTAACAAAGGAAATATAGAAAGAGTGGCTGATAAATATAGTGTAAATGGTTAATTATGTTTTCAAGTTACAGGAGATTTCTAAACTTCTTTTTCTATCATTACATTTTCTGTTACAAAGCTATGTTGATAGTTAAAACATACATCTCATCATTGATTCACTAAATGCAATATTATATTCAAGCATCCTGAAGACTAACATCATACACATGCCTCTTCAAATAAGAATAAGTGACTAGTCCTCAGCTAATTTTTCATCTTGACATAATTGTCTTTTATTTTGAGAACATAGTAAAGTGAATAGAAATACCATGGCTAAGGGATGAGTGGACAGGAATAGCTATAGCCAGATGACTTCCCCAAAATGATGGTAGGTATTATGATTTTAACAAATATACAGACTATTCCTTGCATTTAAGTTTCAGAAAGCCTTCTAATTTCTCATTGTCTTTCCAGCTCTGAGTAATACAAACCCTCCCTCTACTACCTCTTTTATCCTCTGTCAGTCATTCCTCTGGAAATATGATTCCTTGGCCCTGTTTCTTTGTAGTCTGTTTTCCTTGATCCTCTGTATGAAGATCCATCAGAAAATGCCCATTTTTGCAATGGTGTTTTTAGCACAGTTGAACATCAGAATATAAGGGTAAATGAAGTAAACTAGGAGGCATCAGAGAGACAAAACTGGAACATTCACCAGAAGAAAGAATTGAGGTTTGTGTAACCTGTGGATTTTCTCTTTAATATTAATTAAAATGTGGAAATGCAAAAGACTGATTTTGCATTGGAATATTTACTAACACAGAGGGAAGTATGGGGCCTGGGTTTCATAAATGTCAAGAACACAGGGGCATTTGGTGTTTAAATCCTCATTATGTTAGTCGTCATTCAACTCTTTCTGTTCCCTCTTATCCTCTATAAGTAATGATGAGATATCTGAGTTAGCAGTGCCATCATTACAGTAGTTCTTGTCTGTACAGCAAAATGTTTCTCTCATGAGGTCATGGAACATTTGATACATTCCAGGTGCACAGGGTCTACATGAAAGTTTTGCATAACGAAAAAGGTTTAACCCTAAAAAGAAGAAAAACAAATGTTATCAACATGCCTCCCTCTAGAACCTCATATATTTTTCTGAAGTACATTATGTGCCCAGGGCTGTGGCTGCATCTCATCTATATATCTCTAGCTATAGTCATCCAAAAAACCTGTTTTCCACCAGAGCCATGCCTTAGTCTGTGACTTCAGAACCCTTGGGATCCAAGTTTCCCTCTGCACCTTAATTCCAAAATTTGTGGGTATTATTGGAAACATTTTTGTGTGTATCTCTCAAAGACTTGCTTACCTGTGTAACGATCAGTATAATAATAGTTTTCTGTGGTACAAGTCCTGTTTTCTGGCAATACGTCAAACTTCCAGCATGATCTCATGCCAGTGCGGCATTTGAACCCATCATGGTGAGAACATAGATTACAAATTTTAATAACTAAGGGAAAGGGAGATTTTAAAGGTTAGATCTATGTAAAATAACTACTTTGAAAGTCAATATTATACACACTCAATGAGAATAAATTTGGCACTCATACCCCATCCCCACTGATATTATTAATGACATCAACGATTCCCTTCAAGAATTCCCCAGTCATCTACAAATCAAAGCTATAGAAAGAACACCCGAAGTAGTGAGTGAGATATGGAAAGAGACAGTGTGTAAAAGGTTCAAGAATTCCTTCTCTTGCGGTAGTATGATTTTTTCCAATAAATGCAAACCAAATATACTGTACAGCGAATTGTCACCACTCTTTCTCCTGTGAAGAGAAGGAAAATTCATCTTAAATAATTTCATAGCAGAACCCTATTGAAGTACACTAATCTCTTCCTACTACACCCTAATATTCTCCTCTCTGTCCATGCCTTACCTATGTCCATGAGGAGAATTATGGAAACACTCAGCAGAAGCTTCTGGGACATAATCGTGCCTCCTTCTGACAAGTTCCTACCAGGAGGTACCAGCTATATTTATTTCTATCATCTGCCCTCAGGCATCCAAATAGAATGAGAGAATCATTAATTTAAGGTCAAACCAACTGAATCTTTTCGATAATGTTCTAAGAAGAGGGTACATCCTGTCTGTGTTTATATTTCTCCAATCATTTGGTACTAAGCCTACAGAGACACCTTGTAATGTTTTATTGGATCAATCATAAGGCATCAGTTAATACTGTGGTTTGGTTACCATTTTCATTGCTGTGAAGAGACACTATGACCAAGGCAACTCTTAAAAAGAACAACACATAATTGGGGCTGGCTAACAGGCTCACAGGTTCAGTCCATTATCATCATAGCAGGAAGCACTGTCCAGGAAAACACGGTGCTGGAGGAGCCAAGAGTTCTAAATCTTGTTCCAAAGACAAAGGGGGAAGCTCTCAAAGCCCATCACACAGTGACTTACTTCTTCCAACAGAGCCATAACTTCTAATCCTTCCACTCCCTGGGCCAGGCATATTCAAACCACCACATACTAGAAGAGAATCTTTTCCCTCTTCATTTATTTGTATTGATTTATTAACTGGACGCCTTAGCTTTGCATCTACATGACATCCTTCAAATATGATAAAGCCAAGGCAACAAAGCACTTGCAAATGACTTAATCACTCCCTTTCAGAGACCACAGTCTTCCTGACTTGCCTTTGTATTATATCTATCAATCCCTCAGTTCCTTGCACAGTGTGGTAACAGAACCTGAGCTTCACACGTTATCTGTATTTTGAGTGCTCAAGCTCTTTTTGAGTGGGTAGAAGAGCCTTAGGAAAAGAGACAAGAGATTGAAGGAAAGATGATATCAGCATTTCATGAGTTTAATTCATTATTTTTCCCAAGGAAGACAAAGGCTATAATGATGACACTGGCAGAGACTAACAGGGATGTAGACTGGTGCATGGAAAGGAACTTAGTGAGAGTTCCAGGGATGCTACATTTTCCTGCTAACCCTCATTTTTATATTAGCTGCTACTTTTACTGTGAAACACACAAATATGCAGATGGAATAGCAAGACTCTCTGAACACTCTTTCTTCCTGTCTTCTTTGCAGAGTGTTAAATTATGTTGGAAAGAATCCCATATTGGTTTTAGGACTCCTTCAATGCGTCTCACATTTGGAGTACATGAGACTGAGAGCAATCCATAGCCCCAGATGTTTCAAGCTGAGAGCACCGAGCTCATGTCTCCCAGGAAAAAACTTTATTTCAGCCCAGAAAACTATCATGGGTTTCCAAAGATTAAACAAATTGACTTAATGTCTCATTTCCAATGTTATAGTTTCTTTAGGCAACTCCAATATTTTTCTCAGAATAATTTAGAAATATATCAAAATTGTTAAGAAGTTAATGAAAATCACACTCTGTCTCTAATTCTGAGGAAAAACAATGTAACTTACTATCTTTCCATCCACTATTATTTCCCTTCATATATTGTAAGTCTATGTTCACATGGTTGATACATCATTATATATGTCATTCTGACACTATCACTTAATGAATTATTGTGTAATTTTTCTTTTAAAATTATTATTCTTCCTAGAAAGTATGTTCTAGAATTAAGAAAGTATCTAATAAGCCAATCATCAGAAGAAATCCTATGAAGGGCTGATATGCAAGCTTCCCCTCGATATCATTCATTCTTGTTAGATCTGTATGAACCATAGACAGTCTTATGATACTTGAAAACTCTTCTTCTTCCCACAGAGAGGAAGACTTGCTGTCAAACCTGTCATCCCTTCTCCTATTTTTGAACTTCTAGATTCCCCCTAAACTTTCCTTGAGTCTTCTGTTAAATCTGGAAAGTTTAACTTTACCTCTAACATTGGCTTGGACCCAAAACCTTGTCATTTTCTCAGTGCACTTTATTAAGACCTGGGGTTGTAGGACAAACTATTCTGTCCTGCTCTCCTCATGTTCAACAACTTTTCTCATAAATTCACTTATTACTTATTACAAGGGAAAGGCAAATTGTAGATTTGAAGCTTGATAACTTCCTTTGTGTTTATCTCTTGAGAGAAGCAGGGGAAAAATGAACAATGATTTCTTCAAAATTAAATATTTTCCCCTCAGTAAGAAACAGGGAAGAAAGTAAAGAGTAGAAGCATAATATGCCTGTGTTCCAGAGAAGAGGCTACATAGCAAGGTTCTATGAGATAGTCCACATAAACAGAAAAATTAGGCAAGTGTCTCTCTAGTCATATTCTTTCTCCATGGCATCTATCCTGTCTCACTCCCAAGACTGCAAGGCAATTGGAGACTAGGCAATTAGTTTTCCTTACATGTAGATGTCATAAGACCAAATCAGCCTCTGACAGCCTAAAATCATCCCAGACAGACCCTGTCTGTCTGACAGGTTCCTACCCAGAAGTCCTTCACCATCTATTTCCTCATATACCACCAGCCAAGGAGAGCCTCCTGCCAAATCCTTCTAATAATTATGATTTATTCTAGTTACTTTCCAAGCTTTCTGGTGATGGATGATCTCAAAGTTACCATGATTAGTAATAAATTGTCATATATGTAAAATTAAGTAGGTAAGATTAGGAGCCATGGAGTTTTATACATCTATTTTATACATGACAAACAGAAGTCAATTAAAATTCACCAAAATATAAAGGTAAAGGGAGACTCTGATTCATGTCCTCTCAGTTATCAGGCCACATGTTAGATGAGAAAAGAATGGAGTATAAACTTTAGGTAGGGATTCTGAGTCACCTCTTTTTACAGTTAATGTCTACCACAGCCCTGGTTGGCATAGTACCTTCAGCTACTGACTTCACAAACTCAGAAGTTTGGGAAATAAAAATCAATTTCCTCAGAGAGATTTTTCTGCAGGTTTCTTCTATGCCCCTCTTTGACTTTCCATGACCTAGCTTTGCCTGGACTGAGAAAGCAAGACCTTAGAGAACCAGCATGAGAAGCTTTGCCCTAAGTCTGTTCTCACAGGGTGCCCTAACACATAACCTCCTGCCTTCCAAACTCTTCTGGTTATAGCCACAATACATGGAGGGCTCATGAGCAAATCTACATATTTTGTGGCAGCTGTATTTACAGAAAGTATTCCTCTGAGTCTTCCCATAGAAGTATGGACAGTCAGGCTAGAGAAGAGGCATGAAGAAAGAGAGAGAGATCTACAGTATGACTTCTTAGTACTTCTCTTGATCAAGGAAATCTATATACAATATTCATAAGAGTAACCATGTGGACTTCCCAATTTTCATGGATTTCTAGCACAGGATCCTGGGAAAATTAAGAACCACTGCCACACAGCATTATTTTACATGAAAAAGTGACCCCAGGGCTATGTCAACCTTGATCTTCTATGCTAAAGCACAAAGAGGTTATAATAATAATAGAATTCTTGACATTTGGGATTCTCAAGAATCATATAGAACCCTCTAGCAAGCATAGCGTAGGACTCAGACCTGAGAAAGGTCAAGGTAGTGTGCACCTTTAATCCTAGTTCTTAGGAGGCAGAGGCAGGCATATATCTGTGACTTTATGGGCAGTCTGGTCTATATAATGAGTTCCATATTAGCAGAATTATACAGTGAGACCTTGTCTCAAAAATGGTCTAGAATCAGATACTTTAGTCGGAGGTCCGTTTGAGAAGTTATAACTCTGGAGACAACATCAGAACAAGGCCTAACGGTGACCCTTTGTCTTGGGAAGAGAAATAACCTGGCAGTTGTGGATAGCTGTAGGAGTTGTCTGAAAAAGTCAGCTGCCCACATGGCTTCAGTATGGTTTTCAGGTTGGAGTGGGCAGGCAACTAAGAACAATTTCTTCTAGGAAGCCTTTGAAATCTGGGCTGAGCTTCAGAACAGGTTGAATTCTCTCATAGTTGAGCCAACTGATTAGGAAAACAGATAAATTTATTCATAAATCATGGAGAGAAATCTGAATCTGCACCTTGAAGGCCAGAGCAGTCAAAGACACAGTTGGAGGGCTATGGCCATTGGGACTTACAAAGATATGTTTGGAGCCTTGCTTTCTTTCTCTAGCTCCAGGCTTTACTTCTAGGGATTTTATGAAAGTCTCTGAAAGCTCTTTCTCTTAGGTCAAACTTTGAGGTTCAAACAATTTTCGTCTAGAATACCAATAAGCTCTGATTCAGAAAGATTAGAAGGAAACCTAATCCTAAATCAAACCCAGACTCAGGTAGTTCCCAAGTTTAGCTGCACCAGTCCTGCCAATCCCTCTGTGTTATCCCAGAAGCATGATTATGTGTACTCCCATGACATTTCATCTAGGAAAACACAAACACTCAGCTCTTCCCCCACTAAGGGCCTAGGAGAGGGCATCAGAGTCTGACAGTGACTCTTACAACAATGGGACAAAATCTCCAAACTGTAATTCAAATATCTATGACAGTTTTTCATATTAGTCTATTAGGGCCATGACAGGACATGATAACTAGCTGTTAAAACCACAGAAATCTATTTTTACATTGTTAAGGAAGCTAGAAATCTAAGTTCAAAGTCTCAGTAGGGTTGGTTTCTCTGACCCTTCTTTTTTTGGTTTGTAGATAGGTGCCTTCTTTGTATGTCTTTACACACAAATCCCCTTTAAACACAAATACTCAGTTTTTATTTTCATTTGTTTGGGTACTAGTCATTGAATTAGGTGCTACCTAATGTATGTTCCTATTTAGCTGCAATCACATCTATAAAGGTTCTATACACAAATATGGTCACATTCTAACATACTGATGATAATATACCAAAATATATACATAGAACACACAAGATAGTTCAGTCTATAAGAAAGACTCTCATGAAGCAAAGAATAGCATGAACCATAGCAACAACATTCAAATAGCATAGAAATGAATGTGATATTATATCTCTTTTATTCTAATATCTATTTGGAAGAAAAGTTCCCTGAATTCATATTTAAGATACATAAGCGGAAGGCTGGGAAATCAATATTTAATTTGTTTCTGGATCAACCCATTACAATGTGGGAGGTGATGAATTCCCTGCTAAGCATAGCATACTGAACACTGCATCTAGAGCACCTCTTAAGATCTGTAATTATTCGAACCAAACTTGTCCTCAAGACATGAAAGCCAATCTCCAACCTACATGCTACCATCTCTGTCTGCATTAAAAAATGTCCCCATATTTCTTCCTTATCATTTGTTTTAAACACACTTAGTCCCGCAACTATGCTTCTGGTACTGACAAGCTGTGAGGGGACAGATTCAGTGTCTGGTACTAGCAGAGCAGGGAGACTAATCACACATATGCTAGTGTCATAGTAACAGGGACTCCACATTCAGCATGCTGACAAAGGATAACTGTGTGAAAATGAATAGCAAAGGAGATGCTATAAGAAGACAGTAATTTGTCAATATGACAACAGTAAGGGCAAATGCTGGTGCTACCTTTAAATAGTTCTTTGAATAAGATTCACCTGGATCTCATATATAATGCAGGGAAATAGTGGAAATTAAATGATAAAGTCTTGAGCACAAAGACTAGAACAACACTTGCCTATGATTACTACCTGCTAATGTTATTCTTGATATGATTCATCCTCTCTGCCTTATGCAGGGTATGGACAATGGGAGGAGAAGACTACACCATGACCTAATTCCTATCCCATATGCCTGATAGTGAACCTTCAGATTCCAAATAGGTTATAGGTTATAGTATCCAGTGTGTCCTGTGAAAAGCAAATAAAGATAGACATGCTTTAAAAACTCAACATGGGAGAAAACCCTAGATCTCTAAAGAAGGACTCTGAAAATCCTATGTATAACTTGAGTGAAAAATTCCTGAGGAGACATTACATGAGAGCAGAGAACACATAAAGGGTGAAGGTGGTATGGCAAACTGTTCGGTTTACTTTTCTCATTGTTGTGACAAAGTGTCTGACAAATGTAACCTATGAAGGAAGGGTCTGTTTGGGTCCTGGTTTGAGGTCTCAGCCCATGGTGGTGGCAAGGCATGGTGTTAGGGTCTTGAGGTTGCAGATCACGTGGTCCCTGGGGTGAGAGCAGAGGGATGTTTAGCTGTCTCTGTCTTCACTTTCTCTTTCAATTCTGTCCAAGACCACAGCGTGGGAAGCGATGGTTCTTCATATCTCAGTTAACATAGACTAAAATCCCAAAAGATTGTCCCCAAGGTGATGCTGGATCTTGTCAAGGTCACAATATTGACCATCACACAAATTTAGTCTGAAATGCTAAAAATACAACTTAATAACCAGTGTCTATCTTGTGTAGCCTCAGACTCCTAATACAAAAACACAAATGTACTTAAAACACATATCATGTATCATACTTTGAGTTTTTGCAAGAGCCATTTGCATTTCCTATGGATAAATTTTATTTTATTTTCTCAAAGTAAAAGCAAAGTAAGATGAGATAACATTTTGTAAATGGATATTAAATCTGATTATAAAGGGGCCAATAACAGCAGAAGCCATGCTCAATAGGAAGGAAAGTTTAAGGTAATTCACCAAATTTCTTTACTTTTTAACAACCAAAAATGGGGATCTCTTCACAGACCCTATGGCTGCTCCATACACTGACATCTCTGACCACTCCATCATAAAAAAAAATTCAAAGAAAAGGAAAAAAACATGCCCTCTCCTTCCAGCCAGGGTGAAAAAGTCTGCTAGGGGATCAGAAGAGAAGAAACAGCAAGAAAAGATGCATATCATTTGTCCTGTGAATTTGCTAGAAGATACCTGACCCTGCTCTAGTCACTGGCTTGGTGTAGACATTGTTTCACAGTAGCCAGAACAGGCTTGGCATCATAAGGAAACCCTAAGGTAGTTTTGGTTTACGTGTGCGGCGGGCCCAGTTGAAAATCACTGAACATGCCTTGAGGCTTTCTGTAGCACATCAAAGCAATTCTAAGTTACAGTCTAATGTAGGAGGTTCAGAAGTTGTAGGAGGTTACAAGCTTAAAAGCTAAAATAAAACCCCTGCCAGGGTGAAGTAGAAGGAAGTCAACCCAGCAAAGAAAATTTGAATCTTGCTTCTTGGGAGTGTTGCCCCAGGCTATAACAAGAAACTCAGCCAAGGCTCACTAGGCACAAAGGGCTGCAAAGATACCATGGTACCTGGATGTGGATGGTACGATGAGATGAATGGTGGTTTCTTATCTATCAAGGATGAAATCACAAAGACATTTTCTCCTGCATTTAATATCTAAAGGCAGGGGGCAATAATGTTTATAGAGTTTTATAACCAATTTACTTTATTAGGGTTGTGTAGCATCATGATATTGCATAAATCACATGTCAGTAAATATCAGAAGCATTTATATAATTATTCCTATTTGTGGCATTTTTCAATCATCAAAATTTGTCCAGGTAGATAAATTTTGCTGCCAAGACTGATGACCAAACTTTGATCTCTAGAACAGATAGGGTAGAAAGAGAACATTCTTCTGCATATTTTCGTCTGGCACTTATACATATGCTGGGGCAAGTACACATGCATGTGCATGCCCTTTCTGTTAAGTTCTCTTGGGCCACAGAATTTCTCTGTCATTTTTCCTTTTTCCAGACACAGGAGAGTCTTGCACAGGGGACTTTTGTGATTTAGGCACTGCAGGTATTATTTCTGTATATGGCTGCCTGTGATGTTACTGAATAGGGAAGTGTCTCTTCCATATCTGGCTAACTCCACCGAGGTTTTCCTTCGATATTCGGGACTTTAACCCTCAACTGTAGCTGTAGTGTAGACCCTGCCCTTGTACAAACTTCCATTAATGTAGTTTTGCTAACATGCCTTCCTGGGACATAGAAGGATTATACTAGTCCAGAAGCATGAATATACATGAGTTCTCCCTCAGTGGAAGTACAATACTTTGGGAATAGCACAATATCTATGAGAAGTTTTTGGTGGTTCTTATATGTTGTCATTTAATAATAAATAGTCTAACCCATAGGTAAACAGAAGATGGAGCTTGGGGACATTTTTGGAAGGATAGGAGGAAGGAGGATTGCAGGCCCCAAAGAGGATAGGAACTCCACAGGAAGATCATTAGAACACTAACTTAAACCCTTGTGGCTCTCAGAGTCAGAGACATCAACCAGAGCATACATGGTCTGTACCTAGGTCTCCCTGCTCATATGAAGCAGATATTCAGCTTGGTCTTTATATGGGTCCTAAACAACTGGAATGGGGATTATTCTGAAAGCTCTTGCCTATATGTGGGATATGTTCTACTTGCTGAGCTGCCTTGTTTAGCCTCAGTGGGAGAGGAAGCACCTAGCCTTGCAGAGACTTGCTAGGGTGAGGGATACCCAGGGTAACCCACCCACTCTGAGAAGGGATGGAAGGATGGGGAAAGGATTGTGGGAGGAGAGGGACAGTGAGATGCAAAGTGAGTAAGTAAATTTTTTTCTATAAATTTTTTAGCTGTGACATTACCAGGGATTCCAGTCACATTTATAAAAAAAAGAGCATGCTATTTCATACAGGAGATGGAAAAGTCATCCCTTCTCACAGAATCCATGATCCTCAGGTGACTAAATTAGAGCAGATGCTTTAATTAAATGCAGAAAAATCCATGACTCTAGTAGGGGAGAGTAAGTTGTTTATTTATCTTGTGTGTTATTTCCTACAAACATGGGAATGTGGGATTTGGAAGATTTAGTTAGATCTGAGTAGAGTCCCTCAACAGAATTAAACCAATCAAAACTAGAAGCAGGTGATGAAAGAGGGATACAGATAGTTCTGAGAATGGACTGTTAGGAAGAAAAATAGTAGCAAGGCAAATTTAAAGTCTGGACTTGGTTAAAAAGAAGTAATTGAAACTGAAGGCAAATCTCTTGGGAACCATAGAAAACTACATTCAGAAACAATCATCTGGCATAATTTTCCCAGCCAAATTGTACTTTTACTTTTTATTTATTAAGTTATTTATTTATATTATGTATTTACCAAAGCTTCTTCTCCTTCTTCTCCTCCAAATCCTTCCAACACACTCCACCATCTACCCTTCCTCCCTTTCTGCTCAGAAAAAGATGAGGCCTCCCATGGATGTCAACCAGCCTTGTCATATCAAGTTGAAGTAAAACTAGGTGCATATTCTATTGAGGCTAGAATAGGTATCCCATAGGAGGAAAGGATCTAAAGGCAGTCAATGTAGTTAGGGACAGACCCTACTCTTGCTTAAGAGTCCCTGTCCCATTAGTACTTTCTGGCAGTTCTGTCTTTATGATCCCCATGGGCCTAGGCTAGTTGATTTTGTAGGTTTTCTTATGGTGTACTTGACCTTCCTGTCCACTTCGATCTTTCTTCTCATTCTTCCCCAGAATTCCCCAAGTGCTGCTTAAAGTTTGGTTATAGGTCTCTGCATCTTTTCCATCAGTTACTGGATGAAACCTCTCTGATGTAAGGCTCATGTCTTGCAGAAGTATAGCAGAATATCATCAACAGTGTCAGAGGTGGGCTCCCCCTTATGGCATGCATCTCAAGATAGGCCAGTTATTGGTTGGCCCTTTCCTCAAATTCTGCTCCATGTTTTACCCATGCACACCTTGTAGTAAGGATAAATTTTGGATCTAAGCTTTCATGTCTGGGTTGGTGTCCCAATCCCTCCTTTGGATGTCTTGCCTGGATATAGGATGTGACTGTTTCAGGCTCCATATTAGGCCCATTGTTAGGAGTCTAGAGTCATCCTCATAGATTGCTGGGAGTTTTCATTGTCCTAGGTTTTTAGCTCATTTTAGAGATGCTCCTCCCCTACCCTCCCCCTCCCTGCCCCACATCTAGTATGTTATCCCTTCTTCCTCCCACCACCTTGGTATTTATTTTTAAACATCTAAGATTCTACTTAATTTTAATTATAAAATGACACATGGATGTTACAATTTTTAAATAATATAAGAACATTTTTAAAGGTAGTGTTCTGATCTGTATATTCTCAAATCACACACTTTCTTAAAGACCAGTTAATAAGATGATCATACTACATTACAGGGATTGTAGTTAATATGTTAAGTTCGCAACTGTCACAGGAATCCTTTTGCGATGGAGTATCAAGATGGAACCTGTACCAAGCTCATCCCTGACCATTTTCTCTTGTGCCCTCTGTTGGAGCATGCTTGCATTGTCACAAGGTGCCTCAAGAGTTTCACTCAGACACAAGAATTTATTTGTCCCACCAACAGGCACTAGCCTAGGATCTGGGAAAATAATTGTAGATATTTTTGCAAAGTAGAGACCCAAAGACCATTCAGCACAACCGAAATTCAAATTGATAGTCTGTGTTAAGCTGGCCAACAACTACTTGGAGCAAAACATTCTCAAAGAGCATCCTCAAATGAATGTTACAGGGAATCTTTCAATACAACAAACACAGAGACTACATCCTGCTAGGCAGTTGCAAGGGGAACATAGATGCTTACAGCAGCTTTATTGATAATTGCTAAAGTTTGAAACAACAATATCCTTCAGTAGATGAGGCAGAGGAACTTCTGAAAATGGAATAGGGTGGCACCATCCTGTGTATTTGGGTCCTGGACCACAATATAGGACCATGAGAATTCATCTCCTTTGTTCCCAGACTTTAGATGCTAGGTGGCTAGATGCTTCCGACTACTTGTGGCATGAATTCCTTGTCACAACATATTGTACATTTTAATTGTGAGCTCAAATAAATTTTTCCTTTTTTAGGTTGCTTTTTTCAGAGCATCTTATCACAGTAACTGAAAAACAACTAATGTACTGTTTTTTAACAACAGCAAATTGAAAAATCAAAACTACATTAAAATTGTATCTCATCACAATTGGACTTTTTTAATCTTAATTTTTATGTGTGTTAGTGTTTTGTCTGTATGTCCTTCTGTTTGACATACCTACCTGGTTACCAAGAAGGTCAGGAGTGAGCAGTAGGTCCCCTGGAACTGGAGTTACAGATAGCTGTGAGTTTCAGGGTAGATGCTGGTGATTAAACCTGGGTCTTCCTGAAGAACATTCAGAAACTGCTGATTCATCCCTCTAGCCCCTAGTTAGATTGTTTATAACCAAGAAAGCAAATGCTAGTGAGAATATAGAGGAAAAGAAACACTTTATACTATTTTTGTGTGTTAATTTTTTAACTTGTCATTTTGATGAAAATGTTTATCAGCTCAAAGACTTTGTGGTGGAATCTTTCAGGAATGATTGTCAATCATATCAGCAAGTAGGGAGACTTAGACTTCACTGTTTCATTTATATCCCTTGTATTTCTAATTTCTTGCCCAGTTAGTATTAAATAAGATTCTAAGGGTTTGATTCATTAATATGTTTTCAAGAATTCTGTCAGAGTTCAATTTTTACTAATAGTTGAACTGTTGTATTCCACTCTACGAATTGCATTTTCACTCTCAATTTCATTGATTTTGAGTTCTGTTTTTTCTTCTTACAAGATATAAGAACAGGTATTCTTATTCAGTTAAGGGTAAGGATTGTTCATAATTTTGTTATTAGGTTAAGTTATTGTTTCTTTTCTCTTTTCGTCTCTCTGGTGGGAGATAAACTGCTTTTATTTTCCATTAACATAATCATAACCAATAGTTCAAGTTATGACCTAAGGTCCATACAGCTAATACTTGGATCATGTTGGCCTAGGCTCTCATGATTAAATTCCAATGAATATTTTATGGTTTTATAATATACAATGTATTACAAATTCTGTAGCTATATTTGTCATTCATCTATAAAATCATAATTACCTACGCACAGTTCCTATTTTTATGACACATGCATAGGCAAGGTATATATGGAAATACCATGTAACAGAACTTTTACAAATGTCTCCATACTAGTGGAGAGGATACTTCAAGAATGTCTGTTTTAATTTTGATATTTTGCAAGAAAAAATTTGGTCACAGAATAGCTAAAAGTACCTTACCCAAGCATTACTTTAGAATAGATTATTTGCTGTGTTTTCCAAACTAGCAGAGATTCTTTGCTAGTCTATCACTGTGCACATAGTTTTTGACAAAATTACTGAAATTAAATCAGAGAAAGCAAACACTTCAGAAATAATGGATTGACTAAGAGTGTGTTCCTCTCTTGGTAACATATTTTTGCATGGCCAAGGATAAATAACTAAACTGTAGGGGTTAAGCCTTTGGTTCTACCTTCCAGATCCATGCTTCCAAAAATAAGAGTCAGACTCAAAATATATTTACAAATACCTTGATCATATAGCTAGGCTCTATTCTGACTAGTATCATAATATAATGTAACCCATGTATTTTAATCTATATTCTGCTGCATGGCTCGTTACTTGTGCTCAGATACAATGCATCCATCTCCTCACATCTTCCCAGGAGATCTCCTTCTGGTTCTCAGCCATTATCCTTTCTCTCCTACAGATGTCCCATCTCTACTTCCTGCCTAAGCCATGAGCATAGGCTTTTTAATTGACAGGTAATATATTCATACAACACACAAGATATTCTTTACACTAAACACCCTAGTTTTGACAGTTGATTTTGTTTAAAATATTGCTCTTAGTTTTCTGAACGTGTAGTATTTTAGCAAAGTGGCTTAATGCTAGAAGATGAACAAAGACAAGTTTGTAATATTTTGTAAGTTTTTATGATTTTGAGTCCTATAAACATCGTTTATCCAGACCTGTAGCTAGGTAAGAATCATAGAATTAAATTAATGTACAAGGCTTAGATCTGTCAAGATACCAACTTGAAATAAAGGGTCCATTTTCTTAAATAACATCTGAATCTTATTTCTTTGCAATTTGATTGTAAGCTGTATCTGGCAGTGGGTTACTCTCCTTTTTTTGTAATAGAGCTAAGTAAAATATATTTGTAAACATCTTTGAGGATGTTACATAAGCAAATAAAATATATTGAAACATTACATAGCCGTTCTATCACCATGGCTTTTAAATTCTTTTCAGAAATTGGCTTATAAGGCATCAATTATAATATGAACAAAATGCATACTAACCTGTGGAGACAAGGATACATTTTAAATTTCAAATTATTTCTGTTTCTCCTCATCACACATTTTCAGAATATCCTGTGTGATTTATTGTTTTGTTTTTATTTTTATTTTCAAATTTCATATTATCCAACTTAATGGTCTTTTATAATTTGTCATTCTTCTACTCTCTTTTTGAAAACCTGCACAAATATGAAAGCAGTGCTATATTTACATCTATATGGAGTTGCTGTGAAAATTATCCAAGGACTACAAGTCATAAGTTCTTAACATGTCCAGTAAGTCTTACTGTGAAAGAGAGAATCAAGTCAACAGACTGGGAGCAAGTACCCAGTGAAAGGATAAAATATAGTTATCTTCCTAAGTAAATGTTCTTCAAAAATATTCACAAATAAAGAGATTTATCCAAGCATCATGCTATCAATAGTATCCAGTATGACTCCCTAGAACAAAAGAAAATTATTCTTATAGTTATTCACTCAACTATTGTCATCCCTTAGTGTGCCACCTTAAAAATTAAAATTATTCTGTCTTTCAGGAATCAGCAAGGCCTCCTCCATGTACAAGGATTATTTCTAAACAGATAAAGCAGAGTGATTGTACTCAGTATGAACAGAGACAAGGATCGAGACTTTCAGGAATTTCATCAATTTTATCTAGTAAGGCTCCCCAGGGAAGGTGCTCACTGTCCCTTTTGTGATATGCCTTTGGATTAGTCACCTAATGTTACAAATCATAAAACCACAATCCAGATAGGATATTTCCAAGAAGACATAATCCATACCTGATTTAACATCCACTCCCAGAAGACTGTTCAACCTAATTCCATTGCCTGAAAAGTCATGCACAAAGTTTTCCATTGTAAAATTCTCTCCAAAGTTGAACTAACATCTCTAACATTAAATTTTCTACTCATTTACCAGTTTTACAACTTTATCATTCACTAAGCTATCATTGACTATTTTCCTAAGTATAAGGTTTACTACAAGACTATAAGACACTAGTTGAGGACACACAGAACTGGAACTTTTCTTAAAAAGATCACAAATGTGTCAAGTATAGTTGGTTGTAGGAGACTAGTAGGATTAAGATTAGATAAACTTACAAGGGAATCCTGTCCTCAAAAAGAAGGCCGTTGGCTGACCACTTGGTATTAGACAATTAAGGAGTTCATACCTAGGAAAGATTAATTCTGTTCCTCAGCAGTCATAAGTTGCTTATAGTTCTCTGTTTAGGGTTGGACACCATGGAAACTTACATTTCCACATTAGCATGTGAATTGATATCATTATTCATTGTTCATGTCTTATATAGGCTTCCATATGATTGAGGTATAATGCATACATTATACTTGAAATCATCACACAAGCAAACTCTAAAAGGACTCAATAGATTGTTTTTATATATTTATCCATTTATTTATGTACAACCATAATAATCAAATAAAAAGAGGTGAGGAGGCCATGAATTTGAGAGAGTATTGGGAAAGGAGTATGGGAGAAGGGAAAGGAAGAAAAAGGGAGCAAATGATATAATTATATATCAATTAAAAATAAAATTTAAAAATGTAAAAAACACAGACTTTGAATAATAATAATGAATAGGTTATAAGAAACAGTTAATGAGGGTCTCAAAGAAAAAAGATGTCATAGTATAGTGGCTGTAAATAACTTGTCAGTTTGCTAATGTAGCAGGTGTTTGCTACTGCATAAAATAGGACAATATAGAGGTCTGAGTATGCAAGAAGGCCAAGATGAGAGACTCACATCATATTGGAAAGTAGCATTTGGATAAACAGGAGAGGCCATGGAGATGTTCTCATAGTCTTTATACTACTAGAGTGTGATGGACTGTGCTTTAGTTTCCACTTGTTGCTGTGATAAAATACTCTGACTGAAAGCATCTTAGAGAAAAGGAAATTTAAGTAGTTTTCTCTTCTAGATCACAACCAATTATTGAGGAAAGTCAGGGAAAACTCAAGACAGGGATCTGGAGAAATTTCCTGAAGGAATACTGCTTTCCATTTCACTTACTGGTTCTTCTGGCTTGCTCAGAGGCTTATGCTTAGCCAGCTTTCTTAGCCAGTGGTGCCAGTGACAGACTGTTGGACCCTCCTGTATTGACTAATTAATAATCAAGCCCATCTCCCATAGAAATGCTTATAGACTAACCTGATAAAGACAATTGTCCAGTTGATATTCTGGTGATCTAGTTGTCAACACTAACTAGGATATAACTTCTAAAGATTTTTAGGTCTTAGTATCTGCTATGTGGGTTTCATGTGATTTGGCCCCTAAATACAATCCCAAATGACCTTGCAATAGAGAAGTAGAGGACGCTGAATGCAGTTCAAATATTAAACACTTGCTTAGAATGTGCAGAGCCCTGGGTTCATTCACCAGCTCCATAAAGAGGAAAAGATATGGGGAGGGGAAAGACAGAGATAAATAGAAAAAGACTTGACACAGAAGGCAGAATATAATAGGATGAAAGTATATTTTGAATTTATATATTTTGAAGATCAAAAAATAAGTCCTAAACCCAGGGATATTAGAGGCCATTAAAAGCTGGAAACAAAAAAATCAAGCAAATGTGTTTTCTTCTTAAATGTGACTTCTAAGAGAAACCACCATGCTGCTGACATTATTTTTGGTAATGCCATTAGAAGTCTGTCCTCCAGAACATTAAGAAAATAATCCATCTCACTATAGGTCACTGCTTGTAAATTATTTTTTACCATAGCAATAGGAATCTACTAAGCATAAATGCCCTAATAATATAGAATTGATTTTTTTTTACTGTGTCACAGTTGCAGGAATTTAATCAAATTATTTTTCCTCAAGAATCGAGAAATATATAAAATACCAGTAATCAGAAAAATTATGATTTCTAAACAAGACTATTTTTATTTCAAATATAGCATTGAGGCAGAAAATTTTTGGTTCATGTCATTTGCAATTTGCTAATTTTTTGTGACCTGTTTATATTACTAAACCTTTCAGAGTTTATTATGTCATTTGAAGAAATTTTGGTATTTCCTATTGAGATAAATATGAAATATTATACTTCATATTGAAGAAATTATATTACACATACTCCATAGAGTTATTTTAAGGATCCAACATGTGAAAGATGTGCAGAAGGAAAGGGAGAGTGCCTGTCTATTAAAATTTTAGAACATGAAAGACACCTAATCCCACAGAGTGCAAGACCAGCAAGGTAATAGAAAAGACCTTAATGGTTACTGGTTTTAAATGAATCACAGACATTGGAGATACACAAAAGCAAGGTCACCTTTAAAATAAAGGTAACAGGAATTAGTGCCAACTTGAAAGAGTGTGGGATGAACGCATTCTACCTAGAATAGCTAGGACAGGAAATACCTAGAAACTGCTCAGATCCCAAGAAGGAGTTTACTGGAAATGTCTCTGAAGAAACACTCCCTCATTTCTTCCTTCATCCTTGAAATCCCCAACTATAAGATTTTCTGGGAACCTTCAGATAACCCAGGCTTCCAGCCTGATAAGCACTAGAACTTCCTAAGAAGGAAAGATGGAGGTATTTGGAAATCAGGAACCTGGGAAGTTGCATGTAGATGATTAGGCTCAAAAATCCTATCCTGTGACTCAAACTGAAGAGTTTTCCAACATTGGAATAAGTTGTACAGGAAGCCTTCACATCTCATGTACCCTCTCTGGGATCATTTGAATTCTGAGTTACCTTTCCTACTTCCTAATTGTAGGATGATAATCTCTTTCTCACAGTGTACAGAGAGATGTTTCTGAAGGACAACAGAAGATGAGATAAGGTGTGGAAGCTATCTGACTTAGCTGTAGCAAAAACATTGACCTACACTATCACAATTCTGATTTCTCAAAAGTAAATAGTAAAGAACATTTCCTCCTTATGCCTATGTTGGAGAATTCTTCCTGTTTTCCAGCTTTATAAAAGGAACAAATGACTGTCATTTACCTCAATCCACTTTCCATCGTCCATCATGAATCCAATTGTAAAAGTTAGCATACTGATCACCATGACTTTATGTCTTCTCTGCTCCACAGAGGGTAAGTTTTAGGTCACAGCATGTGATACCAAATAAGGAATTCCTCTGCCACATATCCAGCTGAACCATGGGTATCCCCATGTGTTCTCTTTGGTTGGTGGGGCAGTCTCTGGAAGGCCTTTCTTTCAATCTCTGCTCCACTCTTTATACCTTTTGACAGGAGCTATTCTGGAGGTAGGTGGATTTGAGGTGGGTGGAAGATGTGTGGGTCCATCCCATCCTTCAACCAGAGGCTGAGGTAACCCAGTCACAAAAGAACATACATGGTATGTATTCACTGATAAGTGGAGATTAGCCAAAAAGAAGCTCAGAATATCCACAAAACAACTCACAGGTGGGTTATATTAATGAATATCCTTCTTCTTCAGTAGTGTACACAGTACCTTTAAGCAACACAAATTTGGGCACCAGCTAGAGTTTTCCATCATCCAGGACATAAGTGCTGTCTTCAGCAGTGGGCCTTACCATGAGGGTGTGGAGAGCAACCAATAGCCTTGGTAATTGTCCATAATGTTGGTGGAGGGGATTCCATGGTAATCCTTTTGCTAATGACTTAATGAAATATAACCCATTTCATGCAATGAGGGTTTCCTTGGTGACATAAAATGTATAGTTGGGTCATTGTCTCATCTTCATCTGACTCTATTTACATTTTTCATTTATGTATATATACGTTAGGAAGCTTCTAGAATAGTAATTTTCCATAAGATTTTTTTCAAAAGGCATTTAGTGACAGTACTTCCTCCATATTTTCTCCTTAACACTTCCCTTCCATCTAGCTCCCCATTTAGTCTTAGTTTGGTTTCACCTTTATCTTTCTATAACTCTATATTATTTTCTACCTTTCTTGGAATATCTTCTTCTCCCCTCTGATTCTTTATTGGGAACCTAACCGCAAAGGTGTTTTTCACTGTAGCACACATATCAAAAGCTAAAAGGCTAGCATCCACATATATGAGAAAACACATAGTATTTGTCCTTTAGGATCTGGGTTACCCTATTCAGGATGATTGTTTCTAGCTCCATCCATTCACCAACAAATTTCACAGTCTGATTTTTTTTTTTTCTTTTTTTTTTTTTTTTTTATTAACTTGAGTATTTCTTATATACATTTCTGAGTGTTATTCCCTTTCCTGTTTCGTGGGCAAACATCCCTCCCCCTCCCCCCTTCCTTATGGGTGTTCCTCCCACCCCCCCCCCATTGCCGCCCTCCCCCAACAGTCTAGTTCACTGGGGTTCAGTCTTAGCAGGACCCAGGGCTTCCTTCCACTGGTGCTCTTACTAGGATATTCATTGCTACCTATGAGGTCAGAGTCCAGGGTCAGTCCATGTATAGTCTTTTAGGTAGTGGCTTAGTCCCTGGAAGCTCTGGTTGCTTGGCATTGTTGTACATATGGGGTCTCGAGCCCTTCAAGCTCTTCCAGTTCTTTCTCTGATTCCTTCAACGGGGTCCTATTCTCAGTTCAGTGGTTTGCTGCTGGCATTAGCCTCTGTATTTGCTGTATTCTGGCTGTGTCTCTCAGGAGCGATCTACATCTGCTTCCTGTCAGCCTGCACTTCTTTGCATCATCCATCTTGTCTAATTGGGTGGCTGTATATGTATGGGCCACATGTGGGGCAGGCTCTGAATGGGTGTTCCTTCAGTCTCTGTTTTAATCTTTGCCTCTCTCTTCCCTGCCAAGGGTATTCTTGTTCCCCTTTTAAAGAAGGAGTGAAGCATTCACATTTTGATGATTGTTTCTAGCTCCATCCATTCACCAACAAATTTCACAGTCTGATTTTTTTCTTAACAGCCCAACAATACTCCATTGTGTAAATGTGCCACATTTTATACCTTAACCAGTTGATTAACATCTAGGCTTTTTCCAATTTCTGACTATTATGAGTAGATCAGTAATGAAAATGGATGAGCAAACATCTTTATAGTAAGATGCAGTGTCCTTTAGCTGTGTGGCAAAGAGTAATAGAACTTTATGTTAAGGTATATTGGCTCACGGATTCATTGGGAACCTTCACACTGATTGAAGTTTCGGGTATACCAGTTAACTCTCCTACCAACAATGATGTCATTCTCTTTCCCCACACTCTCATCAGCATGTACTATTATTTGTTTTATTGATATTTGCAATTTTAACTTGGGTAAGGTGAATATCAGTTGTTTTAATTTGTATTTCCTGATAGCTAGGCTGTTAAATATTTAAGTTTTACCAGCCATTTGTGTTCCAGTTTAAGAGAACTGTTATTTTTTAATTGTGTTGTTTTCTTGATGTTAAGTTTTTCAGTTTTTTATTTAATCTTGATACTAATTCTTTATCAGATAGACATATAATTGGTAAAGATTTCACCCTATTCTGTAGGTTGCCTATTTGTTTCAATGATAGTCTATTTTGTTATGCAGTTTTTCAACTTCATGAGGTACCATTCATTAACTATTCATAGTACCAATGTTATTGAATTTCATGTTCAGATAGTTTATTCCTGTGCCAGTGATTCAAGCTTGCTTTACATTTTCTCTTCTATTAGACTCAGGGTATCTGGTCTTATGCTGAGGTTCTTGATCCAATTAGAGATCTGTTAGTATAAATTTATGAATGTTTGTTGATTTCCTCTTATCCAAGCTAGCTCCCAAATAATTGAGACTAGATTATTGTATTTATTTAACGAGTATCAAGGGCATAATAATTGAGTAGTATTACCATGTTTTAATCATCTCAGCCAATCTGGCTGCCTGCCAGTCAAAAATTCCAATGATACCTTTATGCTATGGCTTTCTCTGCCCCTGATGTTTTCTCATGGTATCTGGTATCTCCTGGCTTCTCTCCCCATGACAAACCCCCGTTCCTCTTTCTAACTCCCCCTTCCCTAACTGGGAGGAAGTCAACTCTATTCTCTGTCTTGCTTAGTCATTGGATGATCTGGTATCTTTATTGACCAATCACGGAATAAGGAAGCAAAGTGAACAGCATTGAGATGGGAGATTCTTTGATCATATCTAAAGTAGTACTTTTAATTATGCTGATATTTTTGTCTTTTTATATAAAGATAAAGATTGTATTTTTCAATTTCTGTGAAGAATTGTACAGGAATTTAATGTCAATTGCTTTGGGTAAGATGTTATATTATACCTACTGATCCATGAGTATGGAGATCTTTCCATCTTCTGGTGTCTTCTTTAATTTCTTTCTTCAGTGCCTCAAGGATCTTGTTATACAAAAAAATATAGTACTTTGTATAACTCTGTCATTCACTTGCTTGATTAGCATTATCTTAAGGTATTTTTTGAGGCTGTTGTAGAAGCTACTACTTCTATAATTTTTCATTATGTTTGTCATTTTTATATTGGAAAGCTACTGATTTTTGTGGGATAATTTTGTATACTGCAACATTGTTGAATGAGTTTATCATTTATTCCAGTGGAGTCTGTTAGGATTGTAAACTCACATCAGCTGCAAGGGATGCTTTGACTTCTTACTTTCTTATTGAAGAAGCTTGGTCTCTTTCAGTTGTCATGTTGCTGTAGCTAAGACTTCAAGTATTATATTGAATAGGTATAAAGGGAGTAGGCACACTTCTTATGTTCCTTATTTTTTGTGGAATGCTTTGAACTTATCTCCATTTAGGATGATAATGGCTTTGGGCTTGATGTGAGTTTTTTTTTTTTATTGTTCTATCACTAGTCTCATTTGGAAAGTTATCATGAAGGGATATTATTTTTTTTTATCAAAACAAGGCTTTTTCTGCATCTCCTGAGATGATCATGTTGATTTTCCCTTGGAGTCTGTTTATATAGTAGATTATGTTCATTAATTTCATATGTTGAACCATCACTGAATCTGTGGGGAGAAGCTAACTTGATCATGGTAGGTAATCATTTTAGTATGTTCTTGAATTTGATTTGAAAGCATTTTATTGAAAGTTTTCATCTACCCTCATAAAATATTGATTATAATTTTTTCTTTTTCTTTTTACTGGGTCTTTATGTGTTTTGGTATCAGGATCTCCACAAAAAGAAGTAAGAAATGTTTATTCCATTCCTATTTTGTAGAATAATTTAAATAATATTAATGTTAGCTTTTTCAAGGTCTGGGAGAAATCTGTGCTAAATCTGACTCTGGTCTCTTGACACTTTATTTTTTTTTTTTTTTTGGTTTTTTTTTTGGAGCTGGGGACCCGAACCCAGAGCCTTTTTTTACCACTGAGCTAAATCCCCAGCCCAGTTATTACACTTTTAATTACCACTGTTCCAATACTTGTTTAATTACTCTGTTCCAATAGAGGTTAGGAGTCTGTTTAAATGATATATTTCATCATAGTTTAATTTTGGTAGGTAATAGATATCAAGAAATTCACCCATTTATTTTTAGCTTTTCCACTTTAGTGGAAACAGATTTTTTTTATTTTTTATTTTTTTCCATCTTTATTAAATTGGGCATTTCTTATTTACATTTCAAATGTTATTCCCTTTCCCAGTTTCCAGGCCAACATCCTCTTAATCCCTCCCCATCCACTTCTATATGGGTGTTCCCCTCCCCATCCTTTCCCATTACTGCCCTCCCCCTGCCATGAATCCCACTCACTGGTGGTCCAGTCTTGGCAGGACCAAGGGCTTCCCCTTCCACTGGTGCCCTTACTAGGCTATTCATTGCTACCTATGAGGTTGGATCCCAGGGTCAGTCCATGTATAGCCTTCGGGTAGTGGCTTAGTCCCTGGAAGTTCTGGTTGGTTGGCATTGTTGTTCATATGGGGTCTCGAGCCCCTTCAGCTCTTTCAGTCCTTTCTCTGATTCCTTTAACGGGGGTCCCGTTCTCAGTTCAGTGGTTTGCTGCTGGCATTCTCCTATGTATTTGCTGTATTCTGGCTGTGTCTCTTAGGAGAGATCTACATCTGCTTCCTGTCAGCCTGCACTTCTTTGCTTCACCCATCTTATCTAGTTTGGTGGCTGTATATGTGTGGGCCATATATGGGGCAGGATCTGAATGGGCCTTCCTTCGGCCTCTGGGAAATAGATTTTTAAAGTATGTCACTAAGGATCTTTGTATTTCCTAGGTGTCTGTTGTAATGTTTCTCTTTGCATCTCTAATTTTGTTCATTTAGACCTTCTTTCTATATCTTTTAACTAACTTGACCAAATATTTGTCAATCTTGTTGATTTTCACAAAAGAACCAACTCTCCACTTCATTAATTAGTTGTATCTTTTGTTTTGTTTCTATTTCTTTGATTTCAACCATGAGTTTAATTTCCTTGCATTGACTGTTTTTGTGGTATTATTTCTTCTAGTTTTTCTAGAGCTTTTAAGTCATTAAGTTATTAGTATAAGATCAGTATATGTCTTTTTTTGATGTAGGTGCTTAGTGCAGTGAGCTTGCCTCTTAGAACTGACTTTCTTGTGTCTCATATGCTTGGATACATTGTATCACTATTTTCATTCAATTTTGAATAGTTTTTCATTTCCTTCTTTATTTCTGTCTTGATCCATTTTTCATTCTGTATTGGGTTTTTCAATTTTCATTGTTTTATATACTTCCTGTTGTTCTGTTATTGTTGATTCCAGCTTTAATCCATGGCAATCAGATAGAATGCAGGATATGTTATTTCAGTACATATATCTATTGAGAGTTACTTTCTGTCCTGATATATGATCAACTTTTAAGAAAGTTCCATCAGTTGCTGAGAAAACAGTATATTGTTTAGTGTTGGAGTGGGATGTTCTGAAGGTGTTTGCTAAATTTACTTGATTTATGAAATTATTTGATGCCAGCATTTATCTGTTATTATTTTTGTCTCTGGTTAATTTTTTGCCCTGTCTTTCATTCAGAAATGTTTAGAATTGCAATAATCTCTTGTTGGATTTTTTAAATAAGTCCTTCTTTTTCTCATCTGATTAAATTTGTGTTGAAGTTAGTTTTGTTTGATATTAATGTAGCCATTTTCTGCTTGCTTCTTGACTAGATTTTCTTAGAATACTCTTTTCCATTCTTTTGCTCTGAGGCAATGTCTGTCCTTGATGGTGAGGTACAATTCTCAGCTACAAAAGAAATATGAATGTGAATTCTTTCTTTTTATTGAGAGATTTAACTCTTAAATATTAAGTTATTAATGAGCAATGTTTATTGATCTTTTGACATGGTGGCGATGAACCCCCTCTTTGATTATTTGTTCATTGTGTTCTTGATGATTTTAACCTTTTGAACTGAAGTTTTCTTTTTAGTGTCATCTGTAGAGGTAGATTTGTGGACATAAATTGCTTTCACTAATTATTATCACAAAATAATTATTTTTCTCAGCCAATATACACAGATAGTTTTGCTCTTTATAGTTGTCTAAACTGGCATCTGTGGCTCTTTGGAACTTGAAAGAACACTATTCCATTCCTTCTAGCCTCCAATGCCTCCATTGAAAAGTCAAAGGTTATTCTAAAGAACATGTCTTTGCATATGACTTGGTATTTTTCCCTTGCAATATTTAATATTTTTTCCCTGTTATGTACATTGAGTGATTTTGTTATTATATTTTATGGGGAGTTTCTGTTTGATCTTGCCTATCTTGGTATTTTGTATAACTTCTGGAACTTAACAGGCATCTCCTTCTTTATATTTGAGAAATTTTGCTCTATCATTTTGTTGTAAGTATTTTCTGTGTCTCTAAAATGAATATCTTTTCCATTTTCCATATTTTTATTGTGCTCCAGATTTCATGGATGTTTTCTGTCTAGAATGTTTTAGATTTAACATTATTTTTTTGACTAAGCTATTCATTTCTTCTATCTTGTCTTCAAGATTCAAAATTCTCTTCTCCTTCTTTTTAACTGTTGGTTAGTGTTACCTCTGTGGGTTTTGTTTGATATCCTGAGATTTACATCCATGTTTATTTCAGTTTGGGTTTTCTTTAGTAATTCTATTTCTTTGTTAAATTTTACTTTCCAGTCTTCAATTATCTTTTATTATTTCATTAAACTGTTTTCTTGCACTTTCAAAATCTTTATTAGGGCATTCATATCATCTTTTAAGGTCATTGAACATGTTTGTAATCATTATTTTGAAGTACTTTTGTTTTGTATATCAGCTAAATGACTTTTCTTGAAATCTATTGCAATAAGGTGGCTGCCCCATGCCAAAAACATATCGTCTTGGCTGTTTATGATTTTATTTTTGAATTGCAGTTTAGGCATTTGAAAGGCTGTGTGATTTCTGGTAGAGGGTTGGCAAGTGTCACAAATAAATGGAAATGTGATAGGAGAGAAGGTCAAAAGGATCAGTGGAAAAACTACTGAGACCCAGGGCACACACAAGAAGCAGAGTCCTCAGTGGGATAAGAAGACCAATCTCTACATGTAGGTGCATCAGGATGAAGAATAAATCTGAAGAAGCAAAATGGAAGACAGGAAGATTATTAAGGGTTGCCCACTTAAATCTCAGTCTAGTGTGAACACTGGGAATCCTTCGTCCATCTTATTATTGCATGGCACTAAATTTAGGTTGACTGGAGACCAAGAATGATTCTTAACAGGATAAAGTCTATGAAAGCATAGGGAAATTTATTTATTCAGTGTATTCTATATTCTTCTCATAAGCATGATAAAATTATCATAACAATACCACACTTTTGGTATCAATTTTTGTTTTAATTAGGATTTCTTTTGTTGTGATAAAACACCATGACTGAAAGCAAGTTGGTTGTTTGTTGGGTGTTACAATCCCAGGTAACAGTCTATCATTCAGGATGTTAAGACAGGAACTAAAGCAGTACAGGAACATGGAGGCAGGAACAGAATCAGAAACTATGGAGGACAATTTTACTGGATTGCCTCCAATGACTTAATCAGTTTGCTTTCTTATACCATTGGTACCACCAGTCCAGGGCTGATAGTTCCTCCCATATAAATCATTGTTCAAGAAAATATTCCACAGGCAAATCTAGTGGGAGCATTTTGTCAATTGAAATTACTCTTCTCAAATGATTTTATCTTGTGGAAAGTTGACAAAACAATGACAACCCCCATAAAACAACAAAACAAACAAACAAGCCCAAAATAAATAAACAAAAAACTAGCAATGGTTTTATACTTTTCGTTTCATACTTTTATGACCATTTCTGCATGCATAATGTTCCAGAATTTAAGGATGGCGTAATTTTGTTTTTGACTTCCTGTCACACAAATGTGAATCATATTCAGTAAGAATATATGTTGTTTTCTTATTGTCAGGACAAAATATTTGAAAAATGCAACTTAAAGAAGAAAGGGTATATATGGGGTTATAGTTTTAGGGAAAGAATCCATCATAGTGGGAAGATGTGGTCACAGGTGTGCAAAGGTCATCACATTATACCCCACAGGCAAGAAACAGATAGAAATGAATGCTGTACCTCAGCTGGCATTTCTAGCCACTTTTAAAATTTAGACCAAGATTATAGTCCATGCTATGGCTCTACTAACATTCTGTGTAGATATCCTCAGATAAACCTCCTGAAACACCATCAAACACACTTAGCAGTGTGTTTCTGCAATTATAAATCTGGTCACACTGACAAGGACAATGTCACAAAACCATATTTAAATTTTTTTCCTTGGCTAACAATAACTGACATGAGACCCTTTTGGAATGCTGGACAGGTTTATTTTCATCCCTAATAAACCCATATGAAAACATACACTACAGTTTTTATAAGCCTGAGCCTAGATTCAGCAGCTCTATCACCATACCAATTTATTCCTCCAACTATGATACCCTTTGCTACTTGCAATTTCTCCTGGCCATGTGGATCTGCTCCATCTTTTCTTCCTCCTTCTCCTCCTCCTCCTCCCCTCCTCTTCTTTCTTTTTCCAGACCTTCCATTCCACTTTTTTACTTTCCTTGTCCAACCACAGGGCATAGCCTTTGTTTGACCAGTAAAATGGGCAAAAGATTCACATTATATCACCTGAGTATGTGAGCGATTGTACATTGGAGGTCAGCTCCTCCTGAGGAAGCAAATTAACATCAGAAAACACCATCAGGACAACCTACAACGATTATTTTATTTGTGGGAATCATCTCTGATAGACATCTATATACAGTGATGACCCAGTATAGATTGCATATGGGAAACACTAACTGAACTTCAACCTGATAAAAAAATATAAAAATATTTTTAAAGTAATAGAACAAATTGTTTTATTGTAAAAATACTGTTAAAATCTGAAAAAGTGAAAAGTATAGAAAATAATCAAATCATATATTACTGACAAAGAACTTGAATAGAAACACATAAGAAGAATTTTCTCACCTAACATTTCTGATTTATAATATCAGAACAGATTCTTGGGTAAAAATGAGATGCTGGTGGAAAATACTGATGGAGGATGAACTAAATACAATTACTTATTAGAAAAATGCAAATTTGATGTTTATTAAAGCAAAAGTGAGAATTTAGGAAAAATATTTGTGTCCCTAACTTATTCATCAAAGATTTTTTAAATGAAAATCTTATTGAGATTTAGAATGACCAAAAGGATCTTGCTTACAGGAAAGAAATACTGTTACATAAAGCTTCAATTATGCTCTACTTTAAAACAGCAGTAGCCAGGAGGAAACATTACTTAAAAACATACAAATAATTAGTATCATTCAAATAATAAAATTATATTGAGTATGTAGATATTGGGTACACTGTACAGTGGGAAATATCTTATCTTTATTTTTAATATTTCTGTAAGTTTCAATTGTTGTTTCAATAAATTTACAGATGATCTTTTCAGGAACATAAAAAAAAGAAAAATGCAAATTTGAAGCACTGATATTGTGTTAGAATAGTAAGATAGTTGGTTTTGTCCTAACACAAATACTTGATGCAAATCTAGACCTATTAGGAGGAAATCTTAATTCAGAATATGTCTCTATAAAATTGAATGGGAGTCAAGTTAGTTAGTAGTATTTTCTTGATTAATAATTGATGTTGAATAGTCATTTGAGTGATACTACTTTTAGAAAGGCTGTCTTGGATTATATGTATATGGCAACTCAGAAAACAGACTCCTCCATGAACTCTGTTTCATTCAGTTTTTCTATTTCCAAAGGTTTCTGTTTTTAGTTCTTGCCCTCACTTCTTTCAAGGATGGATGTTTTCTAAGATGTAAGTGTAACATGGTATGCACTTCATTGATAAGTGGCTGTTATCCAAATGCTTGAATTACCCTAGATGCACAGAACACATGAAACTCAAGAAGGATGACCAAAATGCGAATGCTTCACTCTTTCTTTAAAAGGGGAACAAGAATACCCTTGGGAGGGAATAGGGAGGCAAAGTTTAGAACAGAGGCAGAAGGAACACCCATTCAGAGCCTGCCCCACATGTGGCCCATACATATACAGCCACCAAACTAGATAAGATGGATGAAGCAAAGAAGTGCAGGCTGACAGGAACCGGATGTAGATCTCTCCTGAGAGAAACAGCCAGAATGCAGCAAATACATAGGCGAATGCCAGCAGCAAACCACTGGATTGAAATGGGACCCCCATTGAAGGAATCAGAGAAAGGACTAAAAGAGCTGAAGGGGCTCGAGACCCCATATGAACAACAATGCCAACCAACCAGAGCTTCCAGGGACTAAGCCACTACCCAAAGACTATACATGGACTGACCCTGGGCCCCAATCACATAGGTAGCAATGAATAGCCTAGTAAGAGCACCAGTGGAAGGGGAAGCCATATAGAAGGGGAGGGGAGGGGTTAGGGGGATGTTGGCCCGGAAACTGGGAAAGGGAATAACAATTGAAATGTAAATAAGAAATACCCAAGTTAATAAAGATGGAAGAAAAAAAAGATGTAAGTGTAAGCAAAAAGTAAACATCCCTTTTCACAAAAATTGCTTTTAGTCATGGTGTTTTCTTATAGCAATATAAACATGAAGATTGAAATTGTTACTAGGAGTTGGGTATTGCTGTGAAAGACCTGAGCAAGTATTTTGGGAAAGATTGCAGAAGTACTGTATAATCTTAGATCAAAAGGCTATTGAGTGTTCAAAGCTCACTGAGCTGTTATTGGAACTTGTCAGATAATGCTGAGAATTATGTCAGTAATGTATCATGAAGGAAACCAAAGAACTATTGTGCTTTGTAGAGTCTGAAAGATTACTGTGAAGGTAATCCCATATTTATCAGTGGGCATACATCAACAATTTTTCCAAAGCAGTGGAAAATTATGTCCTCTAAAACTAAACATATTTCTCAATACTTGATGGAGTATATGCCAGTAAATCTGTCATGCATTGAAAATCACATGTAACCTTCATCATCAATCTGTTATTTTGATAATATTATTGTAATTTAGCTCTCTTCAGATTAGTGTTTGCCTAATGTGACATTTTCTTCCTTTCATTTTTAATTCACGTGTATCTTTCTTTTAGAAATAGTTTTTTGTTGTGCCCATACATGAACCCCAAAAGACTAGCAAGGAGCAGATACTAATGCAATTTCAGTAGGGTTTTTAATTCAAGCTCTTGCTTGAGCATCACAGCAGAATGTGAGGGTGAAACCCTGAGCCCATTTTTAAGCAAGCATTTATAAAGGCAAGCAAACAAGCAAGGGGGTTTGCAGCCTGGCACACATCTGATTGGGGTGGGGAGCTATTATGGAATTTTTGTTGTCTTTAAATAAACTTAACTTCATAATACGTAACTGAACGGGGCATACTGA
>NC_046161.1:53910622-53918109 GCF_011064425.1 Rattus rattus
ATTCTTTTGCTCTGAGGCAATGTCTGTCCTTGATGGTGAGGTACAATTCTCAGCTACAAAAGAAATATGAATGTGAATTCTTTCTTTTTATTGAGAGATTTAACTCTTAAATATTAAGTTATTAATGAGCAATGTTTATTGATCTTTTGACATGGTGGCGATGAACCCCCCTCTTTTGATTATTTGTTCATTGTGTTCTTTGATGACTGCTAACCTTTTGGAACTGAAGTTTTCTTTTAGTGTCATCTGTAGAGGTAGATTTGTGGACATAAATTGCTTTCACTAATTATTATCACAAAATAATTATTTTTCTCAGCCAATATACACAGATAGTTTTGCTCTTTATAGTTGTCTAAACTGGCATCTGTGGCTCTTGGAACTTGAAAGAACACCATTACATTCCTTCTAGCCTCCAATGCCTCCATTGAAAAGTCAAAGGTTATTCTAAAGAACATGTCTTTGCATATGACTTGGTATTTTTCCCTTGCAATATTTAATATTCTTTCCCTGTTATGTACATTGAGTGCTTTTGTTATTATATTTTATGGGGAGTTTCTGTTTGATCTTGCCTATCTTGGTATTTTGTATAACTTCTGGAACTTAACAGGCATCTCCTTCTTTAGATTTGAGAAATTTTGCTCTATCATTTTGTTATAAGTATTTTCTGTGTCTCTAAAATGAATATCTTTTCCATTTTCCATATTTTTATTGTGCTCCAGATTTCATGGATGTTTTCTGTCTAGAATGTTTTAGATTTAACATTATTTTTTTGACTAAGCTATTCATTTCTTCTATCTTGTCTTCAAGATTCAAAATTCTCTTCTCTCCTTCTTTTAACTGTTGGTTAGTGTTACCTCTGTGGGTTTTGTTTGATATCCTGAGATTTACACATCCATGTTTATTTCAGTTTGGGTTTTCTTTAGTAATTCTATTTCTTTGTTAAATTTTACTTTCCAGTCTTCAATTATCCTTATTATTTCATTAAACTGTTTTCTTGCACTTTCAAAATCTTTATTAGGGCATTCATATCATCTTTAAGGTCATTGAACATGTTTGTAATCATTATTTTGAAGTACTTTGTTTTGTATATCAGCTAAATGACTTTTCTTGAAATCTATTGCAATAAGGTGGCTGCCCCATGCCAAAAACATATCGTCTTGGCTGTTTATGATTTTATTTTTGAATTGCAGTTTAGGCATTTGAAAGGCTGTGTGATTTCTGGTAGAGGGTCGGCAAGTGTCACAAATAAATGGAAATGTGATAGGAGAGAAGGTCAAAAGGATCAGTGGGAAAAACTACTGAGACCCAGGGCACACACCAAGAAGCAGAGTCCTCAGTGGGATAAGAAGACCGACTCCTACATGTAGGTGCATCAGGATGAAGAATAAATCTGAAGAAGCAAAATGGAAGACAGGAAGATTATTAAGGGTTGCCCACTTAAGTCTCAGTCTAGTGTGAACACTGGGAATCCTTCGTCCATCTTATTATTGCATGGCACTAAATTTAGGTTGACTGGAGAGCAAGAATGATTCTTAACAGGATAAAGTCTATGAAAGCATAGGGAAATTTATTTATTCAGTGTATTCTATATTCTTCTCATAAGCATGATAAAATTATAACAATACCACACTTTTGGTATCAATTTTTGTTTTAATTAGGATTTCTTTTGTTGTGATAAAACACCATGACTGAAAGCAAGTTGGTTGTTGGTTGGGTGTTACAATCCCAGGTAACAGTCTATCATTCAGGATGTTAAGACAGGAACTAAAGCAGTACAGGAACATGGAGGCAGGAACAGAATCAGAAACTATGGAGGACAATTTCTTACTGGATTGCCTCCAATGACTTAATCAGTTTGCTTTCTTATACCATTGGTACCACCAGTCCAGGGCTGGTAGTTTCTCCCATATAAATCATTATTCAAGAAAATATTCCACAGGCAAATCTAATGGGAGCATTTTGTCAATTGAAATTACTCTTCTCAAATGATTTTATCTTGTGGAAAGTTGACAAAACAATGACAACCCCCATAAAACAACAAAACAAACAAACAAGCCCAAAATAAATAAACAAAAAACTAGCAATGGTTTTATACTTTTTCGTTTCATACTTTTATGACCATTTCTGCATGCATAATGTTCCAGAATTTAAGGATGGCGTGATTTTGTTTTTGACTTCCTGTCACACAAATGTGAATCATATTCAGTAAGAATATATGTTGTTTTCTTATTGTCAGGACAAAATATTTGGAAAATGCAACTTAAGAAGAAAGGGTATATATGGGGTTATAGTTTAAGGGAAAGAATCCATCATAGTGGGAAGATGTGGTCACAGGTGTGCAAAGGTCATCACATTATACCTACAGGCAAGAAGCAGATAGAAATGAATGCTGTACCTCAGCTGGCATTTCTAGCCACTTTTTTAAAATTTAGACCAAGATTATAGTCCATGCTATGGCTCTACTAACATTCTGTGTAGATATCCTCAGATAAACCTCCTTGGAAACACCATCAAACACACTTAGCAGTGTGTTTCCTGGGTAATTATAAATCTGGTCACACTGACAAGGACAATGTCACAAAACCATATTTAAATTTTTTCCTTGGCTAACAATAACTGACATGAGACCCTTTTGGAATGCTGGACAGGTTTATTTTCATCCCTAATAAACCCATATGAAAACATACACTACAGTTTTTATAAGCCTGAGCCTAGATTCAGCAGCTCTATCACCATACCAATTTATTCCTCCAACTATGATACCCTTGCTACTTGCAATTTCTCCTGACCATGTGGATCTGCTCCATCTTTTCTTCCTCCTTCTCCTCTCTCCTCCTCCCTCTCTCCCTCTCTTCTTCTTTTCCAGACCTTCCATTCCACTTTTTACTTTCCTTGTCCAACCACAGGGCATAGCCTTTGTTTGACCAGTAAAAATGGGCAAAAGATTCACATTATATCACCTGAGTATGTGAGCGACTGTACATTGGAGGTCAGCTCCTCCTGAGGAAGCAAAATTAGCATCAGAAAACACCATCAGGACAACCCACCACGATTATTTTAGTTGTGGGAATCATCTCTGATAGACATCTATATCACAGTGATGACCCAGTATAGATTGCATATGGGAAACACTAACTGAATTCAACCTGATAAAAAAAATATAAAAATATTTTTAAAGTAATAGAACAAATTGTTTTATTGTAAAAATACTGTTAAAATCTGAAAAAGTGAAAAGTATAGAAAATAATCAAATCATATATTACTGACAAAGAACTTGAATAGAAACACATAAGAAGAATTTTCTCACCTAACATTTCTGATTTATAATATCAGAACAGATTCTTGGGTAAAAATGAGATGCTGGTAGAAAATACTGATGGAGAATGAACTAAATGCAATTACTTATTAGAAAAATGCAAATTTGATGTTTATTAAAGCAAAAGTGAGAATTTAGGAAAAATATTTGTGTCCCTAACTTATTCATCAAAGATTTTTTAAATGAAAATCTTATTGAGATTTAGAATGACCAAAAGGATCTTGCTTGCAGGAAAGAAATACTGTTACATAAAGCTTCAATTATGCTCTACTTTAAAACAGCAGTAGCCAGGAGGAAACATTACTTAAAAACATACAAATAATTAGTATCATTCAAATAATAAAATTATATTGAGTATGTAGATATTGGGTACACTATACAGTGGGAAGTATCTTATCTTTATTTTTAATATTTCTGTAAGTTTCTATTGTTGTTTCAATAAATTTACAGATGATCATTTCAGAAACATAAAAAAAGAAAAATGCAAATTTGAAGCACTGATATTGTGTTAGAATAGTAAGATAAGTTGGTTTTGTCCTAACACAAATACTTGATGCAAATCTAGACCTATTAGGAGGAAATCTTAATTCAGAATATGTCTCTATAAAATTGACTGGGAGGCATGTTAGTTAGTAGTATTTTCTTGATTAATAATTGATGTTGATAGTCATTTGAGTGATACTACTTTTAGAAAGGCTGTCTTGGATTATATGTATATGGCAAGTCAGAAAACAGGACTCCTCCATGAACTCTGTTTCATTCAGTTTCTATTTCCAAGGTTTCTGTTTTTAGTTCTTGCCCTCACTTCTTTCAAGGATGGAGTGTTTTCAAGATGTAAGTGTAACATGGTATGCACTCATTGATAAGTGGCTGTTAGTCCAAATGCTTGAATTACCCTAGATGCACAGAACACATGAAACTCAAGAAGGATGACCAAAATGCGAATACTTCACTCCTTCTTTAAAAGGGAAACAAGAATACCCTTGGGAGGGAATAGGGAGGGGAAGTTTAGAACAGAGGCAGAAGGAACACCCATTCAGAGCCTGCCCCACATGAGGTCCATAAATATACAGCCACCAAACTAGATAAGATGGATGAAGCAAAGAAGTGCAGGCTGACAGGAACCGGATGTAGATCTCTCCTGAGAGAAACAGCCAGAATACAGCAAATACATAGGCGAATGCCAGCAGCAAACCACCGAATTGAAATGGGACCCCCATTGAATGAATCAGAGAAAGGACTGAAAGAGCTGAAGGGGCTCGAGACCCCATATGAACAACAATGCCAACCAACCAGAGCTTCCAGGGACTAAGCCACTACCCGAAGGCTATACATGGACTGACCCTGGGCTCCAACCACATAGGTAGCAATGAATAGCCTAGTAAGAGCACCAGTGGAAGGGGAAGCCATATAGAAGGGGAGGGGGAGGGGTTAGGGGGATGTTGGCCCGGAAACCGGGAAAGAGAATAACATCAAAATATAAATAAGAAATACCCAAGTTAATAAAGATGGAAGAAAAAAAAGATGTAAGTGTAAGCAAAAATAAACATCCTTTTCACAAAATTGCTTTTAGTCATGGTGTTTTCTTATAGCAATATAAACACGAAGATTGAAATTGTTACTAGGAGTTGGGTATTGCTGTGAAAGACCTGAGCAAGTATTTTGGGAAAGATTGCAGAAGTACTGTATAATCTTAGATCAAAAGGCTATTGAGTGTTCAAAGCTCACTGAGCTGTTATTGGAACTTGTCAGATAATGCTGAGAATTATGTCAGTAATGTATCATGAAGGAAACCAAAGAACTATTGTGCTTTGTAGAGTCTGAAAGATTACTGTGAAGGTAATCCCATATTTATCAGTGGGCATACATCAACAATTTTTCCAAAGCAGTGGAAAATTATGTCCTCTAAAACTAAACATATTTCTCAATACTTGATGGAGTATATGCCAGTAAATCTGTCATGCATTGAAAATCACATGTAACCTTCATCATCAATCTGTTATTTTGATAATATTATTGTAATTTAGCTCTCTTCAGATTAGTGTTTGCCTAATGTGACATTTTCTTCCTTTCATTTTTAATTCACGTGTATCTTTCTTTTAGAAATAGTTTTTTGTTGTGCCCATACATGAACCCCAAAAGACTAGCAAGGAGCAGATACTGATGCAATTTCAGTAGGGTTTTTTAATTCAAGCTCTTGCTTGAGTATCACAGCAGAATGTGAGGGTGAAACCCTGAGCCCATTTTTAAGCAAGCATTTATAAAGGCAAGCAAACAAGCAAGGGGGTTTGCAGCCTGGCACACATCTGATTGGGGTGGGGAGCTATTATGGAATTTTGTTGTCTTTTAAAATAAACTTAACTTCTGCTTTTCTGCTGATTGGTGCTGAATTCCAGGTGCAAGCTTGTTGTAGAGTAACCTGCAGACCAGTGCTAAGTGCAGACTTGTTGGGGAGTGATTTGCAAACTTGTTCTAGGTGCAGGTTTGTTGGTTAACTTGAGTTCAGCCATAGGGGTTGGGTTCAGATGGAGTCTGAACCCAAGATGGATTTGAGTTTTCATATCTATCTATCTATCTATCTATCTATCTATCTATCTATCTATCTATCTATCTATCTATCTATCTATCTATCTATGATGAAACAATGGGTAATAGGCCTGTCTTAGTTTCTTTTATATTACTATGAAAAAGAACACCATTAACCAAGACAACTTATACAACATTTAATTTTGGGCTCATGGTTGCAGAGGGTTAGAGTCTCTGACAAGCATGTTACCAAACATTCAGAAATGGCACTAGAGTATTTGGTGAGGGCTCATATCTGGGTTGACAAGCATGAAGCAGAGATAACTAAGATGGCAAGGACTTTTGAAAGTTTAGCCCCTGCCCAGAGTGGCACATCTCCTTCAATAAGGCCACAGATCCTAATACTTTCCAAAGAGTCCCACAAACTGGAGGCAAAGCCTATGAAGACCATTCTCATTCAAGTCACCACATTACACTCCAATACGCTCATGTTGGTATTACAATGTAAAATACAATTCCTCCAACTTTTAAAAGCCCCATAGCTTTTCACAGACTTAAGAAAGTTTGAAACTTCAGTCTCCTGTAAGACTGAGGGCAATCTTTTGATTGTGATGCACTATAAATTTAAAAGCAATTATACCTGGTCAAATATACAGAATGTACAGTACCATTCTGAAAGAGAGGACTTGAGGGCATGGTAAACAAATTCTGGACCAAAGACTAAAACCTAGCAGGAAAAGTCCAAATCCTCTACTTGATATTTGATGTTAAACAGCTTGGATGATTCTGCCATTTTAGTGCTGTTAACTTCAATATACTCCCTCCTTTTGGGCTGGTACTGTTCCCTGTGTGCAGCTATCTCTGGTAGATATACCATAGTTATGATTCCTCAGATATCAGAGGATCTCCAAAACAGTTCAGACTTTACTTACATAGCCTCACAAAATGGCCTTTCAGGACCTCTATGCAGTCCCTCTCATGCCATATACCTGTCCTCAGTCACTCTCCTTAATCATGGAGGTTGATTTCACAATTGCTTTACTGTTGCATCCATCATGACTTGAAAGCCTGAACACACATGGCTGACACTGCCAAATCAATTGTTTGCTTGAAGTGGAGACTGCTTCCCTCCCCTCCTTGAATTACAATTTCATAAAATTTGATCTACTGCCTTTTAAGAGCAATAAATTCCTTGGACCTTTTTCTTCACAAGTTTCAGGGTTAGCTGAGTTTCTAAGGGCCTGAAGACACTACAAAAATTATTCCAAATCTCTTATTATCTCTTTTAGCACAAGCTAATACACCAAAATTAAATTTTGTGCTATTGTTTTTTGCCTCAAATGTGTATTTTGTATTTCCTTTTGTCCTGCTTACTAGAATTTTGTTTATTATTCAGGATTGCTTTTAGCTACTCCACCCTTCCCTTTTTTTTTTAAATTAACTTGAATATTTCTTACATACATTTCGAGTGTTATTCCCTTTCCCGGTTTCCGGGCAAACATCCCCTTCCCCCCCCCTTCCTTATGGGTGTTCCCCTCCCCACCCTCCCCCCATTGCCGCCCTCCCCCCAACAGTCTAGTTCACTGGGGGTTCAGTCTTAGCAGGACCCAGGGCTTCCCCTTCCACTGGTGCTCTTACTAGGATA
>NC_046161.1:53918209-53924556 GCF_011064425.1 Rattus rattus
AGCAGAAAAGTTTGTCTTACCTGTGGTCCCCAGGCTCAAGTTTGCTCGAGGGGTGTTGCCTATGATCTCTCCGCGGCCTCAGCAACCAGGAAGATCTGCGCTGCCCTTTCCGGGAGGTTCCGTGCACCACGGTTCCAGATAGCTTTTGTTTTCCTCTGGCATCAGTACTGTGTGCAGCGTGCAGTCTCTTCTGGTTTCCACTCTTTCTTTAAAAGGGGAACAAGAATACCCTTGGGAGGGAATAGGGAGGGAAAGTTTAGAACAGAGGCAGAAGGAACACCCATTCAGAGCCTGCCCCACATGAGGTCCATAAATATACAGCCACCAAACTAGATAAGATGGATGAAGCAAAGAAGTGCAGGCTGACAGGAACCGGATGCAGATATCTCCTGAGAGAAACAGCCAGAATGCAGCAAATACATAGGCGAATGCCAGCAGCAAACCACTGGATTGAAATGGGACCCCCATTGAAGGGATCAGAGAAAGGACTGAAAGAGCTGAAGGGGCTCGAGACCCCATATGAACAACAATGCCAACCAACCAGAGCTTCCAGGGACTAAGCCACTACCCAAAGACTATACATGGACTGACCCTGGGCCCCAATCACATAGGTAGCAATGAATAGCCTAGTAAGAGCACCAGTGGAAGGGGAAGCCATATAGAAGGGGAGGGGAGGGGTTAGGGGGATGTTGGCCCGGAAACCGGGAAAGAGAATAATCATCAAAATATAAGTAAGAAATACCCAAGTTAATAAAGATGGAAGAAAAAAAAGATGTAAGTGTAAGCAAAAGTAAACACCCTTTTCACAAAATTGCTTTTAGTCATGGTGTTTTCTTATAGCAATATAAACATGAAGATTGAAATTGTTACTAGGAGTTGGGTATTGCTGTGAAAGACCTGAGCAAGTATTTTGGGAAGGATTGCAGAAGTACTGTATAATCTTAGATCAAAAGGCTATTGAGTGTTCAAAGCTCGCTGAGCTGTTATTGGAACTTGTCAGATAATGCTGAGAGTTATGTAAGTAATGTATCATGAAGGAAACCAAAGAACTATTGTGCTTTGTAGAGTCTGAAAGATTACTGTGAAGGTAATCCCATATTTATCAGTGGGCATACATCAACAATTTTTCCAAAGCAGTGGAAAATTATGTCCTCTAAAACTAAACATATTTCTCAATACTTGATGGAGTATATGCCAGTAAATCTGTCATGCATTGAAAATCACATGTAACCTTCATCATCAATCTGTTATTTTGATAATATTATTGTAATTTAGCTCTCTTCAGATTAGTGTTTGCCTAATGTGACATTTTCTTCCTTTCATTTTTAATTCACGTGTATCTTTCTTTTAGAAATAGTTTTTTTGTTGTGCCCATACATGAACCCCAAAAGACTAGCAAGGAGCAGATACTAATGCAATTTCAGTAGGGTTTTTTTATTCAAGCTCTTGCTTGAGCATCACAGCAGAATGTGAGGGTGAAACCCTGAGCCCATTTTTAAGCAAGCATTTATAAAGGCAAGCAAACAAGCAAGGGGGTTTGCAGCCTGGCACACATCTGATTGGGGTGGGGAGCTATTATGGAATTTTGTTGTCTTTTAAAATAAACTTAACTTCTGCTTTTCTGCTGATTGGTGCTGAATTCCAGGTGCAGGCTTGTTGTAGAGTAACCTGCAGACCAGTGCTAAGACTTGTTGGGGAGTGATTTGCAAACTTGTTCTAGGTGCAGGTTTGTTGGTTAACTTGAGTTCAGCCATAGGGGTTGGGTTCAGATGGAGTCTGAACCCAAGATGGATTTGAGTTTTCATATCTATCTATCTATCTATCTATCTATCTATCTATCTATCTATCTATCTATCTATCTATCTATCTATCTATGTATGATGAAACAATGGGTAATAGGCCTGTCTTAGTTTCTTTTATATTACTATGAAAAAGAACACCATTAACCAAGACAACTTATAAAACATTTAATTTTGGGCTCACGGTTGCAGAGGATTAGAGTCTCTGACAAGCATGTTACCAAACATTCAGAAATGGCACTAGAGTATTTGGTGAGGGCACATATGTGGGTTGACAAGCATGAAGCAGAGATAACTAAGATGGCAAGGACTTTTGAAAGTTTAGCCCCTGCCCAGAGTGGCACATCTCCTTCAATAAGGCCACAGATCCTAATACTTTCCAAAGAGTCCCACAAACTGGAGGCAAAGCCTATGAAGACCATTCTCATTCAAGTCACCACATTACACTCCAATACGCTCATGTTGGTATTACAATGTAAAATGCATTTCCTCCAACTTTTAAAAGCCCCATAGCTTTTCACAGACTTAAGAAAGTTTGAAACTTCAGTCTCCTGTAAGACTGAGGGCAATCTTTTGATTGTGATGCACTATAAATTTAAAAGCAATTATACCTGGTCAAATATACAGAATGTACAGTACCATTCTGAAGGAGAGGAATTGAGGGCATGGTAAAGAAATTCTGGACCAAAGACTAAAACCTAGCAGGAAAAGTCCAAATCCTCTACTTGATATTTGATGTTAAACAGCTTGGATGAGTCTGCCATTTTAGTGCTGTTAACTTCAATATACTCCCTCCTTTTGGGCTGGTACTGTTCCCTGTGTGCAGCTATCTCTGGTAGATATACCATAGTTATGATTCCTCAGATATCAGAGGATCTCCAAAACAGTTCAGACTTTACTTACATAGCCTCACAAAATGGCCTTTCAGGACCTCTATGCAGCCCCTCTCATGCTACATACCTGTCCTCAGCCACTCTCCTTAACCATAGAGGTCGATTTCACAATTGCTTTACTGCTGTATCCATCATGACTTGAAAGCCTGAACACACATGGCTGACACTGCCAAATCAATTGTTTGCTTGAGGTGGAGACTGCTTCCCTCCCCTCCTTGAATTACATTTTCATAAAATTTGATCTATTGCCTTTTAAGAGCAATAAATTCCTTGGACCTTTTTCTTCACAAGTTTCAGGGTTAGCTGAGTTTCTAAGGGCCTGAAGACACCACAAAAATTATTCCAAATCTCTTATTATCTCTTTTAGCACAAGCTAATATACCAAAATTAAATTTTGTGCTATTGTTTTTTGCCTCAAATGTGTATTTTGTATTTCCTTTTGTCCTGCTTACTAGAATTTTGTTTATTATTCAGGATTGCTTTTAGCTACTCCACCCTCCCCTTTTTAAATTTGTGGTTATTGTTGTGTGTATGTTTTCTCATGTGAAATTGAAAGTTTTCATTTCAAGTTATGTGAATATTTATGATAGGAGTTGTATTTGTTGTATATATTGCTGTTGGTAAGATGGCCATTTTATTATATTATGTTATTCTATTTTATTGTTATCCCTTTTGTCAGAAACAATCTAGAAAATTCTAAAAGCATACAAATGACATTCTAGAGAATTCAGGTAATTCATAAACAAAGTAAACAGAGAAAAATAGCCAAGATGTGATAAGCTACAGAAGAAATATAATTCAAAATACACCAGAATGATAGGAACTAGTTTTTAATTTATTCACTTTACATCCCACTCACGGTCCCCCTCCAGGTCACCTCCCACAATCTTTCCCCCACTTCTCTATCTCTGTATCTCCTCTGAGTGGGTGGAGGCCCTATACATACCCCATTATAGCGTATAAAGTCTCTCTGAGGCTAGCCACATTCTCACCCACTGAGGCCAGACAAGGCAGGCCAGTTAGAAGAACATATCCCATGCATAGGCAACAGCTTTGGGATAGCCCCTTTCTCCAGTTGCTCAGAATTCACATGAAGACCAAGCTTACATATGTGTGGAGAGTTTTGGTCTAGCCCATGTTTTTGGTTGATCATTCAGTCTCTACGGACACCAAGGGTCCAGGTTACTTGACTCCGTTGGTCTTCCTATAGAGTTTTTATACACTTCAGGATACACATTCTTTCCCCCCATTCTTCCATAAGAGTCTACATGCTACCCCCACTGCTTTTCTTATAGATAGGATAAATTTTGTGTCAAAAAAGGTTGTGGGTGAGTTGGTGTCCCTATTGTTCCAGTGTAGTTACTGCCTGGCTACAGGAAGTTGCCTCTTCAGCTTCCATATCCCCAACATTGTAAATCACAGCTAAGGTCACCTCCATTGTTTCTTGGATGCCTCCATTAAACCAGGACTCTGTCATATCCTGGAGATGCACCCACTTCAGTTGCAGAATTCCACTTATTCTCATGTACCTCTGGTTATCTCCTCTGTCCCTCTCCACATCTGATCCTGAACTCATACATTCCCTTTTCCATCCCTTCTCCCTCCCAGTTCTCTCCCACCATCTGCCTTTTATGACTATTCTATTCTGCCTTCTAAGTGAGATTCAAGCATCTTTGTTTGTGCCTTCCTTCTTTTTTAGCTTCTTTGTGTCTGTAGATTGTAGCATGAGTATCCTGTGTTTTATAGCTAATGTTCACTTATAAGTGAGTGCATACCATGCATATCATTTTAGGATTGGGATATCCAACTCAGGATGATATTCCCAAATTCCATCCATTTGCCTGCAAAATTTAGGATGTCTTTGTTTTTAATTGTTGAATAGTATTCCATTGTGTAGACATACCACATTTTCTGTATACATTTTTCAGTTGAGGGACATCTAGATTATTTCCAGTTTCTGGCTATTATGAATAAAGATGCTATGAACATAGTTGAGCAAATGTCTTTGTGGGAAGGTGGAGCATCCTTTGGATATGCCCAAAAGTGCTATAGCTGGGTCTGGAGTTGGAACTATTCCAAGTTTTCTGAGAAACTGCCCCATTGATTGGCAAAGTGGTTGTATACATTTACTCTCACAACAGCAATGGAGGAATGTCTCCCTTGTTCTACATTCATGTGCTATATCTTCAGTTTTTGATCTTAGACATTTTGTTTTGATTTGCATTTCCTTAATGACTTATGACTTTAAAAAAACATTATTTAAATGTTTCTCAGCCCTTTGAGATTCTTCTGTTGAGAATTCCCTGATTAGCTCACTATACCATTTTCCCCCATCTTTATTTAATTGGGTATTTCTTATTTACATTTCAAATGTTATTCCCTTTCCCGGTTTCTAGGCCAACATCCCCCTAACACCTCCCCCACCTCTTCTATATAGAAGTTCCCCTCCCCATCCTCCCCACATTACCAACACCCCCCCAACAATCCGGTTCACAGGGGGTCCAGACTAGGCAGGACCAAGGACTTCCACTTCCACTGGTGCCCCTAATAAGTTATTCAATGCTACCTATGAATTTGGAGATTTGGAGCCCAGGGTAGTGCATGTATAGATTTTGGGTAGTGGCTTAGTCCCTGGAAATTCTGGTTGGTTGACATTGCTGTTCCTATGGGGTCTTACACCCCTTCAGCTCTTTCAGTCCTTTCTCTGATTCCTTCAATGGGGGTCTCATTCTCAGTTTAGTGGTTTGCTGCTGGCATTCGCCTATGTATTTGCCATATTCTGGTTGTGTCTCTCATGAGAGATCTACATCCAGTTCCTGTCAGTCTGCACTTCTTTGCTTCATCCATCTTATCTAGTTTGGTGGCTGTATATGTATGGGCCACATGTGGGGCAGGCTCTGAATGGGTGTTCCTTCTGTGTCTGTTCTAAACCTTCCCTTCCTATTCCCTCCCAAAGGTATTCTTGTTCCCCTTTTAAAGAAGGAGTGAACCATCCACATTTTGGTCACCCTTCTTGAGTTTCATGTGGTCTGTACATCTTGGATAATTCAAGCATTTGGGCTAATATCCACTTATCAATGAGTGCACAGCATTTGTGCTTTTCTGTGATTGGGTTACTACACTCAGGATGATATTTTCCAGTTCCAACCTTTTGCCTATGAATTTCATGAAGTCATTGTTTTTGATAGCTGAGTAGTATTCCATTGTGTGGATGTACCACATTTTCAGTACGCCGTTCCTCTGTTGAAGGGCATCTAGGTTCTGTGCAGCTTCTGGCTATTATAAATAAGGCTGCTATGAACATAATGGAGCACGTCTTTGTTATATCTTGGAGCTTCTTCTGGGTATATGCCCAAGAGAGGTATAGCTGGGTTCTCAGGTAGTTCAATGTCCAATTTTCTGAGGAACCTACAGACTGATTTCCAGAATGGTTGTACCAGTTTGCAGTCCCACTAGCAATGGAGGAGTGTTCCTCTTTCTCCACATCCTCGCCAGCATTTGCTGTCACCTGAGTTTTTGATCTTAGCCATTCTCACTGGTGTGAGGTGAAATCTCAGGGTTGTTTTGATTTGCATTTCCCTTATGACTAAAGATGTTGAACATTTCTTTAGGTGTTTCTCAGCCATTCGGCATTCCTCAGCTGTGAATTCTTTGT
>NC_046161.1:53924656-53948636 GCF_011064425.1 Rattus rattus
TTCTGATGCTTGGGTTCTTGTGCTTGCCTCCCTACCATCAAATTATCTCTGTGTTACTTTTGTTCTACATTTGACAGTGCTAAACTGTCCTATAGGCCTGTGTGTCAGGAGTGCTGTAGACGTGTTTTCCTCTCTTTCAGTCAGTTGTGGGGATAGAGTGTTCTGCTTTCGGGCGTGTAATTTTTCCTCTCTATAGGTCTTCAGCTGTTCCTGTGGACCTGTGCCTTGAGTTCACCAGGCAGGTCACTTGCAGCAGAAAAGTTGGTCTTACCTGTGGTCCCGAGGCTCAAGTTCGCTCGCGGGGTGCTGCCCACGGGCTCTCCTCGGTGGCAGCAACCAGGAAGATCTGCGCCGCCCCTTCCGGGAGCCTCCGTGCACTAGGGTTCCAGATGGATTTTGGTGTTTCCTCTGAAATCAGTAATGTGTGCAGAGAGCAGTCTCTTCTGGTTTCTCAGGCGTGTCTGCCTCTCTGAAGGTTTAGCTCTCCCTCCCACGGAATTTGGGTGCAGAGAACTGTTTATCCGGTCTGTTTCCTTCAGGTTCCGGCGGTGTCTCAGGCAGGGGTCCTGCCGCTCCTGGGCCCTCCCCCACAGGAACCCAGAGGCCTTGTACAGTTTCCTCTTGGGCCAGGGATGTGGGCAGGGGTGGGCAGTGTTGGTGGTCTCTTCCGCTCTGCAGCCTCAGGAGTGCCCACCTGACCAGGCGGTGAGGTCTCTCTCCCACGGGGTCTGGGAGCAGAGAGCTGCTGCCCCCCCTTCCCTTTTTAAATTTGTGGTTATTGTTGTGTGTATGTTTTCTCATGTGAAATTGAAAGTTTTCATTTCAAGTTATGTGAATATTTATGATAGGAGTTGTATTTGTTGTATATATTGCTGTTGGTAAGATGGCCATTTTATTATATTATGTTATTTTATTTTATTGTTATCCCTTTTGTCAGAAACCATCTAGAAAAATCTAAAAGCATACAAATGACATTCTAGAGAATTCATGTAATTCATAAACAAAGTAAACAGAGAAAAATAGCCAAGATTTGATAAGCTACAGAAGAAATATAATTCAAAATACACCAGAATGATAGGAACTAGTTTTTAATTTATTCACTTTACATCCCACTCACTGTCCCCCTCCAGGTCACCTCCCACAATCTTTCACCCACTTCTCTATCTCTGTATCTCCTCTGAGTGGGTGGAGGCCCTATACATACCCCATTATAGCATATAAAGTCTCTCTGAGGCTAGTCACATTCTCACCCACTGAGGCCAGACAAGGCAGGCCAGTTAGAAGAACATATCCCATGCATAGGCAACAGCTTTGGGATAGCCCCTTTCTCCAGTTGCTCAGAATTCACATGAAGACCAAGCTTACATATGTGTGGAGAGTTTTGGTCTAGCCCATGTTTTTGGTTGATCATTCAGTCTCTACGGACACCAAGGGTCCAGGTTACTTGACTCCGTTGGTCTTCCTATAGAGTTTTATACACTTCAGGATACACATTCTTTCCCCCATTCTTCCATAAGAGTCTCCATGCTACCCCCACTGCTTTTCTTATAGATAGGATAAATTTTGTGTCAAAAAAGGTTGTGGGTGAGTTGGTGTCCCTATTGTTCCAGTGTAGTTACTGCCTGGCTACAGGAAGTTGCCTCTTCAGCTTCCATATCCCCAACATTGTAAATCACAGCTAAGGTCACCTCCATTGATTCTTGGATGCCTCCATTAAACCAGGACTCTGTCATATCCTGGAGATGCACCCACTTCAGTTGCAGAGTTCCACTTATTCTCATGTACCTCTGGTTATCTCCTCTGTCCCTCTCCACATCTGATCCTGAACTCATACATTCCCTTTTCCATCCCTTCTCCCTCCCAGTTCTCTCCCACCATCTGCCTTTTATGACTATTCTATTCTGCCTTCTAAGTGAGATTCAAGCATCTTTGTTTGTGCCTTCCTTCTTTTTTTTAGCTTCTTGTGTCTGTAGATTGTAGCATGAGTATCCTGTGTTTTATAGCTAATGTTCACTTATAAGGAGTGCATACCATGCATATTATTTTAGATTAGGATATCCAACTCAGGATGATATTCCCAAATTCCATCCATTTGCCTGCAAAATTTAGGATGTCTTTGTTTTTAATTGTTGAATAGTATTCCATTGTGTAGACATACCACATTTTCTGTATACATTTTCAGTTGAGGGACATCTAGATTATTTCCAGTTTCTGGCTATTATGAATAAAGATGCTATGAACATAGTTGAGCAAATGTCTTTGTGGGAAGGTGGAGCATCCTTTGGATATGCCCAAAAGTGCTATAGCTGGGTCTGGAGTTGGAACTATTCCAAGTTTTCTGAGAAACTGCCCCATTGATTGGCAAAGTGGTTGTATACATTTGCTCTCACAACAGCAATGGAGGAATGTTTCCCTTGTTCTACATTCATGTGCTATGTCTTCAGTTTTTGATCTTAGACATTTTGTTTTGATTTGCATTTCCTTAATGACTTATGACTTTAAAAAAACATTATTTAAATGTTTCTCAGCCCTTTGAGATTCTTCTGTTGAGAATTCCCTGATTAGCTCACTATACCATTTTCCCCCATCTTTATTTAATTGGGTATTTCTTATTTACATTTCAAATGTTATTCCTTTCCCCGGTTTCTAGGCCAACATCCCCTAACACCTCCCCCACCTCTTCTATATAGAAGTTCCCTCCCCATCCTCCACATTACCAACACCCCCAACAATCCTGTTCACTGGGGGGTCCAGACTAGGCAGGACCAAGGACTTCCACTTCACTGGTGCCCCTAATAAGTTATTCAATGCTACCTATGAATTTGGAGCCCAGGGTAGTGCATGTATAGATTTTGGGTAGTGGCTTAGTCCCTGGAAATTCTGGTTGGTTGACATTGCTGTTCATATGGGGTCTCACGCCCCTTCAGCTCTTTCAGTCCTTTCTCTGATTCCTTCAATGGGGGTCTCATTCTCAGTTTAGTGGTTTGCTGCTGGCATTCGCCTATGTATTTGCTATATTCTGGTTGTGTCTCTCATGAGAGATCTAAATCCAGTTCCTGTCAGTCTGCACTTCTTTGTTTCATCCATCTTATCTAGTTTGGTGGCTGTATATGTATGGGCCACATGTGGGGCAGCTCTGAATGGGTGTTCCTTCTGTGTCTGTTCTAAACCTTCCTTCCTATTCCCTCCAAAGGTATTCTTGTTCCTTTTAAAGAAGGAGGAACCATCCACATTTTGGTCACCCTTCTTGAGTTTCATGTGGTCTGTACATCTTGGATAATTTAAGCATTTGGGCTAATATCCACTTATCAATGAGTGCACAGCATTTGTGCTTTTCTGTGATTGGGTTACTACACTCAGGATGATATTTTCCAGTTCCAACCTTTTGCCTATGAATTTCATGAAGTCATTGTTTTTGATAGCTGAGTAGTATTCCATTGTGTGTATGCACCACATTTTCAGTATCCGTTCCTCTGTTGAAGGGCATCTAGGTTCTGTGCAGCTTCTGGCTATTATAAATAAGGCTGCTATGAACATAATGGAGCACATCTTTATTATATCTTGGAGCTTCTTTTGGGTATATGCCCAAGAGAGGTATAGCTGGGTTCTCAGGTAGTTCAATGTCCAATTTTCTGAGGAACCTCCAGACTGATTTCCAGAATGGTTGTACCAGTTTGCAGTCCCACTAGCAATGGAGGAGTGTTCCTCTTTCTCCACATCCTCGTCAGCATTTGCTGTCACCTGAGTTTTTGTTCTTAGCCATTCTCACTGGTGTGAGGTGAAATCTCAGGGTTGTTTTGATTTGCATTTCCCTTATGACTAAAGATGTTGAACATTTCTTTAGGTGTTTCTCAGCCATTCGGCATTCCTCATCTGTGAATTCTTTGTTTAGCTCTGAACCCCATTTTTTAATAGGGTTATTTGTCTCCCTGCGGTCTAACTTTTTGAGTTCTTTGTATATTTTGGATATAAGCCTTCTATCTGTTGTAGGATTGGTAAAGATCTTTTCCCAATCTGTTGGTTGCCATTTTGTCCTAACAACAGTGTCCTTCACCTTACAGAAGCTTTGCAGTTTTATGAGATCCCATTTGTAGATTCTTGATCTTAGAGCAAAAGCCATTGGTATTTTGTTCTGGAAATTTTCTCCAGTGCCCATGTGTTCTAGATGCTTCCCCAATTTTTCTTCTATTAGTTTGAGTGTATCTGGTTTGATGTGGAGGTCTTTGATCCACTTGGACTTAAGCTTTGTACAGGGTGATAAGCATGGATCGATAGGCATTCTTCTACATGCTGACCTCAAGTTGAACCAGCACCATTTGCTGAAAATGGTATCTTTTTTCCATTGGATGGTTTTGGCTCCTTTGTCAAAAATCAAGTGACCATAGGTGTGTGGGTTCATTTCTGGGTCTTCAATTCTGTTCCATTGGTCTATCTGTCTGTCTCTGTACCAATACCATGCAGTTTTTTTTTTTATCACTATTGCTCTGTAATACTGTTTGAGTTCAGGGATAGTGGTTCCCCAGAAGTCCTTTTTATTGTTGAGGATAGTTTTAGCTATCCTGGGTTTTGTTATTCCAGATGAATTTGCAAATTGTTCTGTCTAACTCTCTTTGAAGAATTGGATTGGTATTTTGATGGGGATTGCATTGAATCTGTAGATCGCTTTTTTGGTAAAATGGCCATTTTACTATATTAATCCTGCCAATCCATGAGCATGGGAGATCTTTCCATCTTCTGAGGTCTTTCTTCAATTTCCTTTTCTTCAGAGTGTCTTGAAGTTCTTATTGTGCAGATCTTTTACTTGCTTGGTTAAAGTCACACTGAGGTATTTTATATTATTTGGGACTATTATGAAGGGTGTCATTTCCGTAATTTCTTTCTTGGCTTGTTTCTCTTTTGTGTAGAGGAAGGCTACTGATTTATTTGAGTTAATTTTATACCCAGCCACTTTGCTGAAGTTGTTTATCAGGTTTAGTAGTTCTGTGGTGGAACTTTTGGGATCACTTAAATATACTATCATATCATCTGAAAATAGTGATATTTTGACTTCTTTTTCAATTTTTCTCCATTTGCTGTCCTTTTGTTGTCTCATTGCTCTGTCTAGAACTTCAAGGACTATGTTGAATAAGTAGGGAGAGAGTGGGCAGCCTTGTTTAGTCCCTGATTTTAGTGGGATTGCTTCAAGTTTTTCTTCATTTAGTTTAATGTTAGCGACTCGTTTGCTGTATGTGGCTTTTACTATGTTTAGGTATGGGCCTTGAATTCCTAGTCTTTCCAGGACTTTTATCATGAAGGGGTGTTGAATTTTGTCAAATGCTTTCTCAGCATCTAATGAAATGATCATGTGGTTTTGTTCTTTCAGTTTGTTTATATAATGGATTACATTGATGGTTTTCTGTATATTAAACCATCCTTGTATGCCTGAGACGAAGCCTACTTGATCATGGTGGATGATTGTTTTGATGTGCTCTTGTATTCGGTTTGCCAGAATTTTATTGAGTATTTTTGCATCGATATTGATAAGGGAAATTGGTCTGAAGTTCTCTTTCTTTGTTGTGTCTTTGTGTGGTTTAGGTATAAGAGTAATTGTGGCTTCATAGAAGGAATTCGGTAGTGCTCCATCTGTTTCAATTTTGTGGAATAGTTTGGATAGTATTGGTATGAGGTCTTCTATGAAGGTCTGATAGAATTCTGCACTGAACCCATCTGGACCCGGGCTCTCTTATTGGGAGACTTTTAACAACCACTTCTATTTCTTTACGAGTTATAGGGTTGTTTAAATGGTTTATCTGTTCCTGATTTAACTTTAGTACCTGGTATCTGTCTAGGAAACTGTCCATTTCCTGCATATTTTCAAGTTTTGTTGAATATAGGCTTTTGTAGTAGGGTCTGATGATTTTTTGAATTTCCTCTGATTCTGTAGTTATGTCTTCCTTTCATTTCTGATTTTTTAATTTGGACACACTCTCTGTGTCCTCTGTTAGTCTGGCTAAGGGTTTATCTATCTTGTTGATTTTCTCAAAGAACCAACTTTTGGTTCTGTTGATTCTTTCTATGGTCCTTTTTTGTTTTACTTGGTTGATTTCAGCTCTGAGTTTATTTATTTTCTGCCTTCTACTCCTCTTGGTTGTATTTGCTTCTTTTTGTTGTAGAGCGTTTGCGTGCGCTGTCAAGCTGCTGATATATGCTCTCTTCTATTTCTTTCTACAGGCACTCAGAGCTATGAGTTTTTCTCTCAGCAAAGCTTTCATTGTGTCCCATTAGTTTGGGTATGTTGTAACTTCATTTTCATTAAATTCTAAGAAGTCTTTAATTTCTTCCTTGACCAGGTTATCATTGAGTAGAGCATTGTACAACTTCCATGTATATGTGGGCATTCTTCCCTTATTGTTATTGAAGACCAGCTTTAGCCCGTGGTGGTCTGATAGGATGCATGGGATTATTTGTATCTTTCTGTATCTGTTGAGGCCTGTTTTATAACGTATTCTATGGTAAATCTTGGAGAAAGTACCATGAAGTGGTGAGAAGAAGGTATATCCTTTCGTTTTTGGATAGAATGTTCTATAAATATCTGTTAAGTCCATTTGGTTCATGATTTCTCTTAGTCTGTATATGTCTCTGTTTAATTTCTGTTTCCATGATCTGTCCATTGATGATAGTGGTGTGTTGAAATCTCCTACTATTATTGTGTGAGGTGCAATGTGTGCTTTGAGCTTTAGTAAGGTTTCTTTTATGTATGTAGGTGTCCTTTTATTTAGAGCATAGATATTTAGGATTGAGAGTTCATCTTGGTGGATTTTTCCTTAGATGAATATGAAGTGTCCTTCCTTATCTTTTTTGATGACTTTTAGTTGAAAATAGATTTTATTCAATATTAGAATGGCTAATCCAGCTTGCTTCTTCAGACCATTTGCTTGGAAAGTTGTTTTCCAGCCTTTCACTCTGAGGTAGTGTCTGTGTTTGTCTCTGAAATGTGTTTCCTGTAGGCAGCAGAGTGAAGAGTCGTCATTGCGTATCCAGTTTGTTAATCTATGTCTTTTTATTGGGGAGTTGAGACCATTGATATTGAAAGATATTAAGGAATAGTGATTATTGCTTCCTGTTATATTCATATTTGGATATGAGATTATGTTTGTGTTGCTTTTCTTCTCTTTGTTTTGTTGGTAGAGTGAGTTTGACAGTGTTCTTTATGTTTCTACTTTGTGGAATATTTTTAGAATTATAGCATGGGACAGGGAAGGCACATGGAAGAGTAGAGGGAGGAGAAACCTTATGGAGATAATTTTTGTTAAAAATATGTTTTCAATAAAATGAAAAAGTAAAATAAAATTTCTGTATCTTATTTTATATAAATAAAAAGGCCAAGATATTATTTGTGCCTTTGACTTGGGTTCTTATCCTTCTCCTAGTCCTTTTATTTGTATGGTAGATTTTTCCATTTCATGGTGTCTGAATCTTTTAAAATTTTTTGTACATTTGTTAAGTTTTTAGACTTCATATTTTCCTTGACTAAAGTATCTACTTTACCTTTTCTTCATGCCTGACATTCTCTCTTTCATTTAATATATTCTATTGGTGTGGCTTACCTCTGAGCTTTCTATTTGAGTTACTAAATATTTCATTTCCAATTTTCCTCAGTTTAGGTATCCTTTATTGATTCGATTTCCACTTTCATGTGTTGAATTATTAAAATATTTTCTTTATTTCACACTACTCTTTTGTTATTAAGAGAATTTATGATAGTTTTCATATCTTCTTTGAGTACCTTGATCATAATCATAGTAACTATTTCAAAGTCATTCTCTTGTGAGTCAAGTATATTACATTTCTCAGAGCCAACTATAATAAGGTTGCTTGTCTCTCATGGAGACATATTTTTCCTGCTGCTTTGATTATGTTTTTATGCTGGAGTTTATTCTTCTGTGTTTGGGATTATTGTAATTCTAGGTGCTGATAAATAGTTGGGGTTTTGGTAGGTGAGTACTTCTTTTGTTAGATTTTGTTATCCTAGTGGCTCTTAAGACAACATGGTGGCTGTATATTGCCTAGTTATAAAAATGCTTCTAAGGTCCTAAGATATGTGGCTACTGGTCATCCAGGGATGAACTTTTTCTTGGTATTGGGAGATAACACTTTGGAATAAGGATGGAATAGAAGGTATGGGACATTGAATGGGTATACAGAAGAGAGAGAATTGGATCTACCACCAGTATCTGCATACCCCAAAGATGAAGGCATATAGAAGAGAGGCCATAGCAGGTGTTTTGCTACTAGTTGGGGATACAACCAGAGGATTGGAATTATAATGCAGAGGGAGAGTGAAATCACTTATTCAATCTCCTAGTTGGCAAGTTTGGAGAATTTCTAAGGAGTGCTTCCTGGACACAAAGAGATGTAGTGGTGGAGAAAGGTTGTAAAGGATCTGTAACTGAAAAAAATTAAAGCAAGTTTTAATTGATAGCTTTTAATATTAATATTTTCTAATAAAAGTACATTGAAAATAAATACAAGTTTCTGAGCTTTATTTTCCTTCTTTTGATTGAGAATTTTGTACATGTATATGTATTTTTATCAAACCTGCCTCCTTCTTTCACCTCTGTTTTCTTTCCCATCTAAATCTACCAGTTTTTCCTTTCAACTTTACATGCTGTGTAAATACTGAATCCATACATTGCCAATTACTTGTGCATTAGTGGTGTAATATCTACTGAAACATGGATAGCTTTTTAGAAAACATGCAACTGGGGGAAAAACTGTCTCTCCCTTTATGTCAATTAACAGTAGCTTCCAAGCTAGGAGGGAGAATTTCAAGACACCCACTGTCCTCCATACCAGGAGTTTGGATATATTAATCTTGTGCATGTCTTGTGCATGTAAGTACAGTCTCTATGGGTCCTTGTGTGCAAAGACACTGTCATGTTTGGCAAACCCTGTTTTGATGATTAAATTCAATACCCTTTGCTTACAAGCATTCTGGTACTTCTGTGATGATTTGTGACTCTTATAGGGTAGCAGGTATAATATAGTTGTACCAATTGTTCTCCCCATAGTCTATTATTCTCTGAATGTTAACCAGGTTTGTGTCTCTGTATTAACTGCCAATTTTTGAAAAAGCAAGCTTCTCTCATAAGGTTTGGGAGATGCAATTATTTATTAGTAGAAACATAATAACTTAGGGATCATTTTATTACTATATTCATTTAACAATATAATAATACTAGGTTCTTTCTAGGGCCTATAATGTAGTTAGTGACATTGTTTTGATTAGATCATAGTACTTGGCATGATTTCAGTCTTTTAGAGTGGGCCTTATATCCAATGAGAACGTGCTGATTAACTGGTCTCTGCTCCTAATATCCTAGTGCAATTGAAATGTACTACCTGGTGCTTCTGCCAGGACTTTCTTTGCTGGTGGGCTTCCTGAAAAGTAAGCCTATGGTATTCAGGGGCTTCTTCTTGTGGACAGACATCCTGTTATCACAGTATATTGTGCTTTGGGGAGGTGAGCACCAGGAGATAGGACCTGACTCTGTTTAGCCATGATCCATGAATCCTTCATTCCCATACTCATACATTCTTCTTTTCCCCTTGCCCCTGATGTGAACACTATAAACCTTTGCTTTTCCTCCTACTTCTTTTCATGGTCCAGGTCCTTCCTTAGGTAACTTATTGTTCTCCTCATTTCACCTTCTTAACGATGCAAAATTTTCAATTGCTCCAGATTAATTTTTGATGGCCCTAAATATAGGTTGAAAGTGGTGCAAGAAAAGATCTTCCTTCCTTCCTTCCTTCCTTCCTTCCTTCCTTCCTCCCTTTCTTTTCATCCCAAACACTGTCTTCCTCAGGTCCCCTCTCACAAAATTCCTTCTCTATTATCCCTACCCTGAAACTGTGGGGCCGTTAAGGTATCCCCTCCCCCACATCATGCCTTATCAAATTTCTATGGAAGTAGGTACATCCTCTCCCACTGTGGTCAGACATGACAGCATTGTTGGGAAATGTATACTATAGTCAGGCTATAGTTTTAGAGGATAGCCCCCACTCCAGTAGTTGGGGGACCCATGTGGAGATTGAGCTACACATCTGCTACATATGTGCCAGGGGCCTTGTTCCAGCCAATGTATGGTATATGCTCTTTTGCTGGTTTCTTAATCCATGAGAGCTCTCAGGGGTCCAGGTTAGTTGAGTTTGTTGGTCTTTCTGTGGGGTTCCTATCCCCTTCAGGGCCCATAAACAATGAGAAAGTGGGAGGATCTGTCTAAGCATGTATGGTTGGCTCAGGAAGCCTGCATTAGATATTTGATTGCCATCCTTCTAATTTGTCCACTGCCATGATTCAGGGTGGAGAGACCTCTTTCATGTCCCAAAGTTAGTCCTTTCCAGAGTCCTGCCAGGGTCAGCACAACATACAGTCAAGTCCTCCCTTTGTCATTATTTCTTCTTCAGAGCCACACCAAGAGGCTTCAATCTGATCATTGGAAAAACCTCTTAAACTTGGTTTTGTATTTTTAGCTCTGTTATGTGCTGAGTGTAAATACTTTGGATCTCCCAAGAAATGTAAGTTGCTGCAAAACCACTGTAGAGCTACAAAAAACCAGAAGTGTGTCCTAATGGCAATCTCTACAGGTATGTGAAGTCTTTGAATGTTAAGGTTAATCATGCTTGCCCTTAAGGGATGCAGCGTTCCTCAGATTCATGAGAAACAATGATGAGTGTGAGAGAATGTGGTTCTATATAAAAGTGGAAAAAGGATTTCCTTATGGTTATGGTTATGGTTGCCAAATAACAGTAGTTCAGACAAACAAATCAATTTAGACAAAAACAACAACAAAATAACATTTGAAAGTTCTCTTGATGGTCCTAAGGTATTTGTCTGTAAATATAATTAAGCATGAAAGGATGGGTGCACTAAAATTTCACCTAGTATTTTGAGAATAGAGTACTACTGTGTGTAATATTATCCTCCAATGAATGACTGACAAAGTATATGGGACCCTGAATCTTCTCATTGATCAGGGCACTGCTTCATTCTAACATATGTATGATTTGACTCTTTTCTTTCTTCTTCTTCAGGTCGAAATATTAATTTTGGATTTCAGAAATGTTCTAATTTATGCTTAAATGCTACAGCTACCAAAAAAAAGAACATTGTAAAATATGCATGTTGCAATTCACATTCTTTCTGTAATGCACTTTAAAGGCCTGGACCTTGCTTTTCCTGTTGTACTTAGGTAAGCTCTCATGCCTTCCCAGTACTTATGTAGCCTTCTAATACTGGACCATCCATGTCCAGCACTGTCAATATCCTGACACCTACTTTTAATTAGCATCAGATGTTGATATGTTGACATTTGTTTTATCATCTCCATTTCCAGAATTCTGAATTCTTTGTTTTCTCCCTTCATATGTTCAGCATAGGCTGACATATAGCACACTCTCCCACTCCTCTCTTGATTGTTATGCCTATGTAATGTGTACTGCCTGACAAATGCTGCAACTATATACTGGTTTCTCAATGAATATGACAGACCCGACACCTACTTTTAATGAAAATTCTCTTCAGTGATGCCTTCCACCAGACTGGCCAGGAACCAAGAGGTTCATCTTTTTACTTCATTCTCATTCAGACAACATAGGGTATATGTTAGGTAGATTCTTACTGCTTTGACCTGAGTAAAACAATGAAAACAAGAAAGATTAATTTTATGTCGTGATTTTGAGATTTCCTCCATCATAATGGGAGGATGCAGTAGAACAGAGCTTTGAAAGCCATGACCTGTGGTAAGCACTGCTAAATAAAGTACAGTTCCCCAAGAACCATGCCCAGTTATATACTTCCTCCAACTCTACTCTCCCTGCAAAAATTCTCCCATATTTTAACATTTTGTCAAGTGTTAAAATGTACTAAACTACGAATTAGGATGGAGAACTCACATGCTAAACATCTCAGGAAATGTCCTCATAGACACTCCCAGATGTGTGCTTGTGGTCTCCCAGACATCCTCCGTGCCACCAAGCCACTAGGTTGAGACATCATAGGTGAAGATGCCCTGCAGCACAGTGTTCATTTTGATTGTGTCTTCATAAGCACATGTGTTTCTTTGTTCTTCTGGAAAGATCCACAGTTTAGCTTTACTTTTAGTAAAGTTTGTTAAGGTGGGGATATTTGAGATATTTATTTTTTAATAATATTTTTGTCATATATTTTATATGTAACCCAGAACACATAGATAATGCTGTCCAGAGAAAACAGTGCTAGGGATCCCATCTTCAAGACACAGAGGTTGTTTACATTTATACATGGAAATTTCAAAGTTTTAGAAACATGTATAGGTTATGACATGTGTTTGTATTTAAACACATTTTTGTTACAAATATTGATACTTGTTCCTTTTTTCTTTTAGAGCTGCTCATTGAGTCATAATCCTGAAGCATATCATCAAACTTTATTCTACTGAACCACATCTCCAGTCTCATACCCTGGTTTCTGTATAACATTTCTTAGATACTGTTCCTAACCTACACATATACTTTTATTTTATGCTGGGTACTCTGAAATGCATTGTATGCCATATGAAATTAATTTCACTTTTCAATGTTTTCTTAGATTATGTTTGATTAAATTTACCTTTCACTTTTTTACTTGTATTTTTGTGTATATCACATTCAACACTCAAGTGTGTAGAGTAAAAAATATTAGATGCTAATGCATCCCTTTTTCCATGCTGACTGAGAAATTGATGTTAGGTGGTTAGGCTCAGAAGATAATACACTGACACATTGAATCTTATCATCAGTCTTCAGTTTTGGAAATGATAATGAGGTTGCCAATGACGTGGTTCATTTGGTAAAGCAACTTACTATTATTTCTGATAGCCAGAGTTCAATCCCCTAGATTACATGATGGAAGAAGAGAATTGACTTCTACATGTACACCTCTGTTTTCCACAAGACTAAAGAAGGTAGAAAAAATGTGCTTCCTTCCCACATACTTGCACACTGACTTAATGCAATAAAAATACCATGACAGAGAGTAATCACTGTGCTGTTCACATACAGTCAAAATTTTAGGATCAGCCATACCTTTGATAATTAAGCAAGTATAAACCTGCTCCTATCCATCTGCATAAGACAGAGTATCTTCAACATGATCCACTTGTGACTTTACTAACATGGAATCAATCCCTCACTACTGGCCCCTCAAAACTACTATTTTTTTTTTCTTATTTGATTGTAATTTTGGATTCATAAAGTAGATGCCCATACTTTTTTAATTTTAATTTTCTTCAATAATTTGTTGTATTTACATTTCAAATGTTATTCCCATTCTCCTCCTCATCCTTACCTCCTACTCCCTACTCCCTACCCCCTATCCCAGATTCTATGTGGATGTTCCCACTCCCACCCACCAATTCCAACGTCAACACCCTGGCATTACCCTACATTGAGGAAATAAACCTTCATAGAACCAAGGGCTTTTTCTTCTCTTGATGATGGATAATGCCATCCTTTGTTACATATGTGGCTGGTGTCATGGGTCCCTCAGTGTATAGTAATTGGTTGTTAATTTAGTCTCTGGGAGCTCTGGTGTGGTCTGGTAGGTTAATATTGCTGTTCTTCCTATGGGATTGCAAACCCCTTCATCTCCTTCTGTCTTTTCTCTAACTTTTCCATTGGGGTTCCTGTGATCAGTCCAGTGGTTAGATGGAACCATCCTTACCTGTATCAGTAGGGCTCTGGCAGAGCCTCTCAGGAGATACTCATATCTAGCTCCTGTAGGCAAGCACTGCTTGTCATCAACAATAGTGCCTGGGTTTGGTGACTGTTTATGAGATGGATGCCCAGGAAGGGCAGTCCCTGGGTGACCTGTTCTTCAGTCCCTGCTCCACTCTTTGACCCTGTCATTTGTCCCATGAGTATTTTGTTCTTCCTTCTTAGAAGGAATGAAGCATCCACATTTTGGTCTTTCTGCTTCTTGGGCTTCATATAATCTGTGATTTTATTTTTTGGTATTCCAAGATTTTGGGCTAATATCCATTTATAAATGAGTGCATACCATGTGTGTTGTTTTGTGATTGGGCAATCTCATTCATGATATTTCCTAGTTCCATCCATTTGCCTAAGGATTTCATAAAGTCATTGTTTTTAATAGCTGAATAGTACTTCATTGTGTAAATGTACCACGTTTTCTATACCCATTCCTCTGTTGAGGGATATCTGGGTGCTTTCTAGCTTCTGACTATTATAAATAAGGCTGCTATGAACATAGCAGAGCATGTGTTCTTCTTATATGTTGGAGCATCTTTTGGATATATGCCCAGGAATGGTATAACTGGGTCCTCAGTTAATACTATGTCTAATTTTCTGAGGAACTGCCAGACTGACTTCCAGAGTTGTACCAGCTTGCAATACCACCAATAATGGAGGAATGTATCTCTTTCTCCACCTCATCACCAGCATCTGTTGTCAGCTGAGTTTTTGGTCTTAGCCATTCTGACTGGTATGAGGTGGTACCTCAAGTATGTTTTGATTTGCATTTCCCTGATGACTAAGGATTTTGAACATTTCTTTAGGTGCTTCTTGGTTCTAGAACTTTTAGCTCTGTTATCAAGCTGTTAGTGTATCCTCTTTCAAATTTCTGTTGGAAGGTACTCAGAGCTATTAATTTTCCTATTATCACTCCTTTCACTATATTCCATATTTATGACTATGTTGTGATTTCATTTTCATTAATTTCTAAAAAGTCTTTAATTGCTTTCTTTATTTCTTCCTTGACCAAGTTGTCATTGAGTAGAACACTGTTCTGCTTCCATATGTATTTGGGCTTTCTGTTGTTTTTGTTCTTATTGAAGACCAGCCTTAGTCTATGGTGATTTTATTGAATGCATGGAATTATTTTAATCTACTTGTATCTATTAAGGCCTGTTTTGTGAACAATTATATGGTCAATTTTTGAGAATGTACCATGAGGTGCTGAGCAGAATGTATATTCCTTTGTTTTATGATGAAATGTTCTATAGATACCTGTTAAATCTATTTGGTTCATAAGTTCTGATAGTTTTACTGTGTCACTGTTTAGTTTTTGTTTTCATGATCTGTTCATTGCTGAGAGTGGAGTGTTGAAGTCTCCAACTATTATTCTGTGAAGTTCAATGTATGCTTTTAGCTTCAGTAAAGTTTCTTTTATGAATGTGGGTGCCCTTGCCTTTGGGGCATAGATGACCAGAATTGAGAGTTCATCTTGGTAGATTTTTTTCCTTTGATGAGTTTGAAGTGTTCTTCCTCATCTTTTTTTGTAACTTTTAGTTTACAGTCAGTTTTATTAGGTTATAGAATGAATTCTATACCTTGATTCTTGGGACCATTTGCTTGGAAGATTTTTTTTTCCGGTTAACTCTGAAGCAGTGTCTGCCTTTGTCACTGAGGTGTAGTTCCTGTTTGTAATAAAAGTCCTGTTTAAGTGTCCAGTCTGTTAGACTATGTCTTTTTATTGGGGAATTGAGTCCATTGATGTTAAGAGATATTAAGGATCAGCAATTGTTGCTTCTTGTTATTTTTGTTGTTAGAAGTGTAGTTATGTTTGTGTGGATTTGTTGAAAGCAGATGAATTTCTTGCAATTTTGGGGGTGTAGTTTCCTACCTTGTGTTGTAGTTTTCCATCTATTATCCATTGTAGGGCAGGATTTATGGAAAGGTATTGTTTAAATTTGGTTTGTCATGGAATAACTTGGTTTCTCCATCTATGGTCATTGAGAGTTTTGCTAGGTATAGTAGCTGGGCTGGTATTTGTGTTCTCTTAAGGTTTGCATTGTATCTGCCCAGAATCTTCTAGTTTTTTTGATCCTCGGTGAGAAATCTAGTGTAATTCTGATAGGTCTACCTTTATGTTATTTGACATTTTCCCCTTGCTGTTTTTAATATTCCTTCTTGTTTTGTGCATTTGGCGTTTTGGTTATTATATAATGGGAGAAATTTCCTTTCTGGTCTAATCTATCTGGGGTTCTGTTTATGGACATCTCTTTCTTTATGTTAGGTAAGTTTTTTTCTATAACTTTGTTGAAGATGTTTACTGGCCCCTTGAGTTGTGAATCTTTGCTCTCTTCTATACCTAATTTTCTTCGGTTTGGTCCTTTCATTGTGTTCTGGATTTCCTGGTTGTTTTGGTTTAGGAGCTTTTTGCATTTTGCATTTTCTTTGACGGCTGTATCAATGCTTTCTATGGTATCGTCTCCCACTGAGATTATCTCTTTTATCTCTAATATTCTGTTGGCGATGATTGCATCTATGATTCATCTCTTTCCTAGGTTTTCTATCTTCAGTGTTGTCTCCTTTGTGATTTCTTTATTGTTTCTATTTCCATTTCTAGTTCCTGGATGGCTTTTTCAATTCCTTCACCTGTTTGATTGTGTTTTCTGTATTTCTTTAAGGGATTTTTGTATTTCCTCTTTAGAGCATCTACCTGTTTACCAGTGTACTCCTGTATTTCTTTAACGGGTTTATTTATGTTCTTCTTAAAATCTTTTAACATCATCATGAGATGTGATTTTAAATCAAAATATTGCTTTTCCAGTGTGTTGGAATATCCAGGGCTTGCTGTGGTGGTAGAAGAGGGTTCTGATGATACCAAGTAGCCTTGGTTTACTCTTGTTTATGTTCCTGTACTTGCTCCTCACTATCTGGTTATCTCTGGAGCCAGCTGGTCTTGCTTTCTCTGATGATAGCTTGTCCCTTCTGTTAGCCTGTGTGCCTGTGATTTTAGGTGTGGCAGCATTTTCTGGCAGACAAGTTCTCTCCAGGCAGGATTGAGGTGAAGAGAGCTATTGCACAGGGTCATCTCTGGGTTTCAGAAGAAGACCAGAAGACTAAAATGCCCTTTAATGCATGAAAGTTCTATAATATAAATCTAAGCAAAATATGCAATATAATTTGTGTTATGATATATTTAAGAAATTTCATGCCAATATATCTTGTTCCCTTTCATTTAATAGAAATGTCTTACATGTTCTTTCAATGTGTATTTCATGTGCTGAGTGCATCTACTTCTTATTTTACAAATAAGAAATTTTTACCTTTTAAATATTAACCCTATTAGAACATTACACAGACTCAGTTTTATGTTTTTCATGTACTCTTGAAAAGTGTTTTATGTAACAATAATCATTTAGTATTTTCTTCACAGAATTTATAAAAATTCTTTCATTTGAAGTCATATTTTCTCTTGTAACAGTATTTCAAAAATAAAATGTAGGTTATTTGTTATGGAAAATATATAGCCTGATCTTTACAGCTGAATAAGGACCAACAAGGGAATGTAAACATCAAACTTTAGGATTCTTTTAACATGTAGATATATGCACATATATCCTTATCTATTTATATTACAATCTCTGCATTCATATAAAACCTTGACAACATTAAACTCATGACTGTAAATAGTTCAATCAAATGGATTTTAGCATATCCTTCTGTTGTGTGATTTTGAGCACTCTGTATATGTTAAATATTGTCATGTTTTTCGAAACCCTATGTGCGAAGAACTCATTATTTTTATCCTCTCAAATCTTTACCAACTAGTTTGGTATCTATCTTTGTAAAGTTACCTCTTATAAATATTTAGTATGAATAGTGCTATACAATGTTATGCCATTACCTTGGCTTCCTCTAGTAGTGTAACATTTCCCTAGGTTATTTGTGGGATACCACTTCATGATTTTTCTTTGAGGCAGAAAAATACTTTTTCATTTACGTCTATCACATTTTGTTTACTTAATTCATTTTCAATTGGTTGCTATTTATATTTTTGAGTGAGATTTCATTTGCAGGAGTTCATACATACATCTATGCTACAGAATTTGTTAGACTAGTTCTGTCCATAATCTTTTCTTGTAATTTTTCTCATTTCTGTGAGCTTAGTAATAGTTTATCAATTTCACTCTTGGTTTAATAATTGAGCCTCCTGTCTCTTTTAGTGTAGCTAAGAGTGCTTTAAGCTTGGTGATTTTTTCTGTGTATATTAGTTACTTTTGTGACCAAAAGCAACCTAGAAAATACAGTTTCTTTTGGTTTGCATTGTCAGAAGGACAGAATCCATCCTAGCAGGAAAAGCAGGGAAAAAGAAAAACAGCATGTTGGCACAAGCCAAGAGGCTGGCTGGTCACATTTGTGTCTACAGACAGGAAGCAAAGAAACAGAACAGGAGTTGAACAGGCTATAAAACTTTAGAGGCATACTTCCTTCACTAGCACTCTATTTTCTAAAGGTTCTAAAGGCTTGTCAGAAAGCAAAGCCAACTTGGAACAAATGTTCAAACACATGAGGCTGTGTGGGCATTTGTCATTGAAACTACCACATTTTGCTCTTGACCCTCATCGTCTACAGCTATTAAGTTAGGCAAAATTCACTTAGTTCAACTTCAAAAGTCACTGTAGTCACACCACTATTTTAAAGTCTGAATTTCCCTACTAAGGCAATCTGTTAACTAAGTCCTCTGTATAAAACAAATGAGTAAACAAACAAACAAAAATTGATGTGGCATAGTGTGTACATTCCCATCCCAAAATGGAAGAATAGGAGCAGAGCAGAGACCGATCAGTTCAAAACCCAGCTGAAAAGACACCAAATACTGTAGTTTCCTTAACAATTGAGGGAGCTTCAGTTTCTCAGGGATTCCATGTCTTCACCCCTCTAGGTTTGCTGACTACAATGCAGTCTTTCTCTTCTTTGACTAGTTCTACTCCTCATATGTAGCTTTCTTTGACAAATGTCTAATGTCCCTGTTATATCTCCAAACTCTTAGGAATTTGGTCAGAACCAAGATTTTATTTTTATAGCAACACACTATATTTCCTCAGAGCCTCCTGGCAATAACTCCAACCACCACATGTAGCTGGGCCCCAGGATCATTCTTAAACTACAGAGGAAGACTTTATGGCACCCTCAATCATGCATCTTTCATATCTCTGAAACAAGTACCATGTGCCTGACACTGACAAGTTCAGGTGCCATCTTGGGGTGGAATATGATACCCTGGACCAAACTATACATGCTTCTGTAAACTGAATATTGTAAAAAGAATTCACCAGTCTCCTACTGTCTGGGCTTAAGAAACTGCCAGGCTCTTTTTCTCACGTGAAGGACTTAACTGGGTGGGTTCTTGTCCTGAGCAGACTAGGCCTATTGTTACTGTTTAGAGAAGGAGTCTTCTCTTTAATGGTGAAACAGCTGTCTTACCTAAAGTCTTTACTACTGGGATGAAGCAGCAGAATGGAAAGCAACTTGGAGAGGAAAGGGTTTATCTCATCTTACAGTTTGTAGCTTATTATCCATGCAAATCAGGGCATGCATGGAATCAAGGCTGGAATCTGGAGATAAGAATTGAAGCAAAGGCTATGGAGGAGGAAGGAGGAAGAGGAAGCTGCTTACTAGCTTGCTCTTTAAGGCTTGCTTAACCTGCTTTCTTGTAGGACTGAGGAATACCAGTCTAGGGTTGGCACTACCCACATTGAGCTGGGATCCAAACATCAATCAATTGCCTGAGATTCCTTCTTTTCATAAATATTCCAGCTTTTGTCAAGTTCACATAGAAACTAGCTAGCATAATCAATCTCTTGTTAATTTGATGTGCAAGCACATTACTGTTAAACTATAACTTCTTCTTTCTCATTCATCCTCAATATCTCATATTTATATTATGTCAGGACATAAATTTGGGTACAGTGTCTAGCAGCCTTCCAGCCACTGATCTCAAAATTCCTTTGAGTCTCACAGCAATGATTCACCATTAAAAAATTAGTAAATAGCTGCCAGAAAGATATACTTTGGCCACTAGGTGGCAGAGCAGAAGCAGATGAAGCAATGGTGATCTGGTACTCTGCCTTACCCCAGACTATCTGCTTAGTGAATGACTGGTGAAATCCCATTGACTGCTTGGGTTATATGCAAAGGGGTCTTGCTGAAGTTGAGCTTTGAATGGAATGTCCTCTCTAATTGTTGTGGAGGCAAAAGAAACTCAAAGTAATAGAATTGACGTTAATAGACTTGCTTAGGAGACATTATATCACACAATGCAGAACTTGGGTAAGGGGTAACTGCTTCCCCCTTATCTGTAATAACCCAAAGATATGTCATATGCTAAACAGGCCTTTGGCAGATTAATTAAACTTAGGATGCTAAAATATAAATGTTTATCAGCCAAGATTTATCAATCATTATGTTCCATTACCATAACAAAACACCATCTAAAGGGCAGTTCAAGGGAGGTGACTTAGGTTCACAACCCTCATTAAGTTCTGGTCTGTCATGAAGTCCCCTGTGTTCTTATCAGAATAATCATAATCCTTTTACCTGTCTGAATGCTCCTGGGTGACAAATATTCACAAAACAAACAAATAGGCAATAAAACCAAACATTGGAGTACTTACAAAATAATTCTCGCAATATCTTTGTTGTGGAAATCTCCCATCTGCCCAAGTAGACAGATTTGTATTCTGTCTCTGTTTAAATTGTTCAAGTGAGGGAGGGGTTAGGGGGATGTTGCCCCAGAAACCAGGAAGGGTAATAACAATCGAAATGTAAATAAGAAATACTCAAGTTAATAAAGATGAAAAAAAAGTGAGAGATTCTCATGGATAGCTGGGCTGGTGCTGGTGGAAAGATGTTCTGATTGTCACAGATTGATGTGCTTGAGGCAATGAAGAACAACAGTTAGAATCTTACTATATTAGAGTTGATCTTTAAATACCCCATCCTTGCTTCCCCATATATCCTTTCTACTTTTACTTCACTCTTGTGTACCTACCATAACTTTCTACCTTCCTTTTCACCCTTTCAGGCTCCAGTGCCCTTCTGCCAATTTCCTGTGTCTTCTTCAACCTCTGTTCTCCACCATATGCCTCCAACTTCTGTCTCAAGACCAATACTCAATGTCTAGTTATTCCAGCTTATTTTTTCATGGTCTGAAAGTTTGGTTAGATTCCAAGCTAAGAAGGTTCTTTTTATTTAATTTTAATTAATTATTTTACTTATTTACATTCCAAAGTTTGCCCACCTCCCAGAGTTCTTCACCCCATTTCCTTTCCCCTTTGCCTCTGAGAGGGTGCTCCCACATTTCCCTGTCACCCTGCTTGTCTGGTGCATCAAGTCTCTACAGAATTAGGCACATCCACTCCCACTGAGGCCAGACAAAGCCTTCTTTTGCTATGCATGTTCCAGGGGCCTCACATTAGCCTTTGTATGCTCTTTGGTTATTGACTTAGTCTCTGGGGGAGATCCCAGGGGTCAGGGTTAGGTGAGACTATTGATCTTTCTATAGAATTGCCATCTCCTTCAACTCTTTCAATTCTTCCCCTGTCTCTTCCATAGCAGTTCCCAAACTCAGTCCAATGATTGTCTATAAGTATCTGCATCTGGCTCAGTCAGCTGCTAGTTGAACCTCTCAGAGGACAGTCATTCTAGGCTGTTGTCTATAAGGACAACATAGCATTAGTAATAGTGTCAGGATTTGGTGCCTGCCCATGGGATAGATCTGAAGTTGGACCCATCAGTGGACAGCCTTTTCTTTAGTCTCTACTCCAATTTTGTCCCTGGATTTCTTTTAGACAGAAACAATTCTGGGTCAATAATTTTGAAGGTGGGCCCAATCTCTACACTGGGGGTCATGTCTGATTATTGTAGGTGGTCTCTTCAGGTTCCATCTCCCAACCATTGGGCATTTTGGTTAAGGTCACCTCTACTGAATCCAGGGAGCCTTTCACACCCCAGATCTTTGGGGCTTTCTAGAGGTTCCCCTGCCCCCAACACCCAGAAGCTACATATTTCCATTCATTCTCCTGGCCCTCTGGGCTTCTCTCTTCTCTACCTGCCACCTGATGTTACCTCTTCCCATTCCCCCTCCTCTCTCCCACAGATCCCTCTCTCCCTCTCTACCTTCTATGATTATTTTATTCCCCCTTATAAGTGGGATTGAAAAATCAACAATTGGGCCTTCCTTCATGATAAATTTCATACAGTCTGTGGGTTGTATCATGGATTTTCTGTACTTTTTGACTAATATCGACTTATCAGTGAGTACATAACATATGTGTTCTTTTGGGTTTGGGTTATAACACTCAGGATAATATTTTCTATTTCCATCCATGGGACTGTAAAATTCATGATGTCTTATTTTTAATATCCAAATAGTTTTCCATTATGTACATGAACCACATTTTCTGTATCCATTCTTTGGCCAAGGGACTTCTGGATGGCTTTCAGTTTTATTACAAATAAGGCTGCTATGAGCATGGTTGACCATGTGTGCCTTTTATATGTTGGAGCATATTTTGGGTATATGCCTACTAGTGGTATAGCTGGGTCTTTAGGTAGAACTATTTCTAATTTTCTGAGGAACCACCACATTGTTTTCCAAAGTAGTTTTACAAGCTTGCATTTCCACCAAAAATCTAGGAGTGTTCCTCATTTTCCACATTTGTGCCAGCATCTGCTGTCAACTGAGTTTTGTTCTGAGCCACTCTGATTGGTGTAAGGTGGAATCTCAGAGTTGTTTTGATTTGCATTTCCCTCATCACTATGGATGAGGAACATTTCTTTAGGTGCTTCTAAACCATTTGAGATTCCTTAGTCAAGAATTCTTAGTTTATCTCTATACCCCATTTACTTAGTTTTCTGGTGAATAACTTCTTCACTTCTTTGTATATATTGGAAATTAGTCCTCTATAGTATGTCGAATTAGTAAAGATCTTTTCCAATCTTCTGTTTGATGCTTAAATCTCAGCCTTGAATGAGTGTTTTATATTTACTTTTTCATTTTATCCTCCGATATATACTCAGTATCTATGTCAAGTCTTAGGGGATTTATGAGAAAAGAAAAAGTACTGTGAGGTTAAAAGTACTCAAGAAAGTGTGTTTTGGGTAATCTTTGCAGGTCTATAAAACCTGAGATTTTTCTTGTTGGTTTTTAACAGTTAACAACCCTGAATATAGAAAACCAAAGTTCTTAACTGTTTAATGATCTCTTGATTTCTTGTCTTTATTTTTAAAATTAAGCACGTAGGGAGACAGGGAAATGCACTAATCTTTAAAGGTGCTTAGTACAACATGGTGAGAGGAGAACATTGGCTTTTGCACTTTGCCCTTTGACTTTCACATATGTATTAAATAATAATCTAAATAAAAGTAATACTTATCTACAAACATTCTAAATAAATGTAATATAAAATAAAAAAATTACAGTACCATTTACATGCTGTAAAACTTATCCTTTTTTAGATGTCCAATGTAATGTAATATAGCACAGATTTACTGTCTCCTGAACACCATTTTTTTCTTTTTTTCCCATCTTTATTCACTTGGGTATGTCTTGTTTACATTTCTATTGTTATTCCCTTTCCCAGTTTCCAGGCCAACATCCTCCTAACTCCTGCCTCTCCCCATCTATATGGGTGTTCCCCTCCCCATCCTCCCCCCATTACCACCCTCCCCTCACAATCACGCTGAACACCATTTGTAAGGTTCAGAATATTTGTATCATTTTCAGAAATCCCTTTGTTACTTTAATGATTATGTCCTCATATCAGACTCTGATAAACATTCTTTTCCATTATTCTATGTTCGTGCATTGATAAAATGCTGTTTCCTCTTTCTTTTTCATTCTTTTTTTCTTTTCTCTTTCTTTTATTTCTATTCCTTTTTGAGTCTAGGGGTAAACACAATGTCCTATGCATACTTGGGAAGTACTCTACTAGAAAGCTAAGTTCAAAAGCTAGCTGAATGAATTCTGTTTGTATATGGTTCATATTGAGGTAGCTTGTAAGGGCTGTTAATGGCAGATAATCTCCTTGTCATTTGAGCTAAATTTATGGCATCTATGCTACTTCAATTAGGCCAGACCTGTTTACATTTTTATTTGTTGCTGCATATAAGTAGATTCTTATTTATAGCTCAAGAATACTTTGATTAGAACAAAATTTAAATATTTGCTATT